>NW_025336157.1:1214881-1233344 GCF_004798865.1 Varanus komodoensis | reverse complement strand
GCCTACCATGTGCATGTTGGGAATTACATGAGCAGCCGGCTGGAGCTGGGGGTCAGACTAGATGGCCCAGGAGCCCCTTCTGACTCACTTTTCCCCTATGTTTCTAACATGGTGAGTTTCATAAAAGAAAAAAAAAAACAGGAGGCTGGCTTGCTGAACAGCAAAATGCCACCATATAGCACTATCTTTCCCTGAGTTCCAAAGAGTGGATTTACACTTTGGAGCCTCACCCATATCTCTCAGCCCTGTAATTAGGTTCCTGGGTATATGCCGTTCTTTGAGTCTCAACAGTCTGTCTTCTGGGAAATAAATACTGAGCGATCCGTCCTGCTCACCAGGGCTGTCATTTTGTGGATGGCCAAGCGCCACGCCCGTGGTAGCCATTTTGTGAGAGTGCTCTCGACAAACTTTCCAAATGGCACGAAGTAAAGTCCCAGCGCACTGAGGTTTGCTGAGACCTGTGTTAAAGCAGGGCTGATGGGAATTGTGGGGGCTCTTTTTCAGACCAAATCCTTTGCCCAAACCACACAGAGATCGCTTCCGTTACCTTTTTGGTCCTGGTACTTTTTGTCGAACCGTTTCATAAACTGCTGAAACATCTCGGCCATTTCAGACTGTGATGAACGCACACGATAAAGAGAGAATTAATTAATTTCTCCCAAAGGGCAGATACTACAGACACAAACCTCCCCCGCTGCCCTTCAATCAACCCCCATTTTGCCCTCACATATCCAAATCTGGAACTTTTCTCCCCAGGCTGTCGCCTGTTTGTGGTTCAGCGCCTTTTGGGGCTTCAACAGGCAGCAGAGCTGAGCAAAGCTTCTTTCCGTCTGCAGCTCTTGCGCGATGAAGACAGCTTCACCTGTTGGATTTCTGTCTGTGGGGCAGCTATTCAGTGCACGGGGGGCCCATCCCCCCCCCATGCACACAGACATCCAGATACACACGACGTGCCAAGCTGCTTTACTCTCATCAGCCCGCCGCCCACAGACCCATCGTCCCCATCCCTTTGGGAGTTTCTCACCAGGGTCAGGTTTGGGGCCAGGATGGAGTCAGCAGAGGAGATCAAGAGCCACACTCCACACAGCGCGAAGCACGCAGACCGCGTGGTCAGCCCCATAGCGAGCCCGACCGGCCGGGTCCCAGCGAGGAGTGAAAGTAATCTTTGCAGCGCAGTAGTGGAGATGCGGTGCAGTGGGGAAGAGAGGAAGAAAGACACATCTGCTGGGGAGAAAACCACAGGAAGATGGGGAGGTGTTAAACTTTGGGGGGGGGGTAAAGTAACACCTCCCCATCTTACCGGAAAGTTTTGTGCACAGGAAAAGAGGACGGAGCAATGGGTCTCCCTACAGTCCCTCTGGCGGCAGCAAGGTAAACTCTGAGCATGTGCAGAAAGCCTTCCTCACAGACCACCACTCCGCCCCTTCACACTGCTTGCCTGTATTGTTGTTCTATTTTTTAATTATTTTTTTTCAGGAGCCACGGATGCGATCCCAGAATGCATATCCTAAAATGCCTGAGGGCCGGATTCAGCTCTGGAGAAGCGTCCAGGCGCCTCATTCCAGCACTAGGAGGAGCTGGAAGCAAGGGGGCGGGGCCAAAGGCAAAGGTGAGTCTGAATATACCTGCACGTTGGTGCTTAAAGCTTTTATTGCCAGCCTCCAGATCTTAGGAGAAGCTCTTCCACCTTTAGGAATGGGGGAAAGCTGCACAAAAGCAGGAAACTGGTGATTAATTTGTGGGTGGAGGAAAGGGTGGGGCCAGAGGGGGCACCCTTGTTTGCCTGTTCAGGGATGATGTGGAAGAGAAAGTTCTGCAGGTGTTCCTGCTGGGCCTTGCTGGGTGAGGGGACCGGCTCAGGTTTCAGTGGTCCAGGACAGGGATGGCCAGCCTGTGGGCCCCTGGCCCTTATAGCCTGCAACCCTCACTGTGGGCTGCACTGGGAGCTGTAGGCCGAAATATCTGGAAGGTGAAAAGTTGCCCAGCCCATCCTTGGACAACACGGGCAAGGAAATTGCAGACAATCAAAAATGGCCCTTTTTGGAGACGTAAAATGCAGCTGCCGACGCAAAACGCTCTCCATCCTAAAGCGAACCAGGCAGGTGCTTTGGACGACAGAAAAAGGGTTACTTAGAAGGAACTGTCCCCTCGGCACGCACCTGGCTTTGCGCAGCGTTCCCTTCCTTGCGCTGCCACGACAGAGCCCCTCCGAGCCCCGGCCGTGGGCCGGATCCTCAGCCCCTTGCGCCGTGCGTACACGACTCCCCTGCGTGGCGATGGCCCCCGCACCTGTCGGGGCCTTGGCAGCGCTCCCCTGCTCCACTCTGCTCGGCCCAGCTCGACCTTGAACGGCGCTCGCCTGGCCCCCCCAAACGTGGAAGGGCTCGCAGGAAACACTCCGGCCCTCTGTCTCTCGAGCCCCTCTCTCCCGCCTTTTCCTTTCTCCCCCGTTTGGCAACCTGGTAGCTTTTGAGGAGAAAGGGGCTTTCTTTTTCTCTCCCTACCTATTTTTAGACAGTGGATAAAACAGACTAGACAACAAGCCAAGAATCATTCTCAGCATCTGCTTCTTGCTGGTGACTTCCCTCCCCTTCCCCTTCCCATCTTTGTCTTGGGGAAGTAACTGCAAAGTGACTGCTTTTTCCCACTGATTTGTTCCTTGTGAATTTTGATCAGTCCAAGCCACTGCTCGTTTCGACAGGTGGCCACACGGAGCTAGCTGCACCTGAACGCCAGTCCCTCCTTCCCGCTGCACCACTAAAGTTCTCCATGCGCAAATAACAGATCTACTCCGCATTAAGTCTGGGAGCAGCGAGTGCTGGGAGTCTGGTCACACGTCCAGAAAGGCTCAGCCTGGCTCTGGCCAGCGGCCTGGAGAAACCTGCCGCGGGCTTGTCCCTTGTCCTGGCCCAAGCCACGGTGGCGGCAAGGAGAAAGTGCCGCTGAGATCGGGGCCAGCCTTCTCTCTGCCTTTCGAGGACGCAAGGGGCCGCCCACTATCAGGGGGAAGATGGGGAGCCAGGGCAGCTGGGGAGCACGGCGATGAAAGGTGGGCTCGTTGGGGGGGGGCTGTGGAGGCACCTTGTCTGGCACCTGGAGCCTGCCAGGGAAGGAGGAGGCCTCTTCCAGTTCGGAGAAGGGGCTTGGATGGAACTACAAAGGGGACAAGCACCCCCCCCCCCCCCCCCGCACTTGGATGCCAAGACCTTGGAAGCAGGTGCAAAGCCTTCGTGTTTGCAAACAGCTAATCTCAGCAATGCTGTCTGTTCTCTTGCGCCCCCCTGCCCCGCCCGGCTTTTCATACACTCCCAGCCAACCTGCGGAGCTATTTATAACTTCAGGACAAGGAGTCTTCTGTTCCCCAAGAATGTCCAGGCTGAGGAGGGCATTAAGGAGAAAGCTTTGTGCCAGTCTCCTCCGCAGCCCAAGCGGCCCGAGGGAAACAAGGCAGGGCTTTCTTCCATGTCTGTTTAATAGCATCCTCCCCTGGATGGGGCCAAGTCTCTGTCTGGCCCCGTATCCTGCTATCTCCTGCCATCTGGTGCTTGGGGCTGCAGTGCCCTAGAGCATCATGGTTTCTTCATTGCGGACAGGGTCAGGGTGCTGGCAGGGGAAGATGGGGGTTGTGCTCTAGCTCTTCTGGAGGGCTGCAAGTTGGAGAAGTCCGGACTGCCAGTGTAAATGACCCACAATGCCCTGGTGTGACCAGTCCGAGGCCAGTACAGAGAGAAGTCCCCATCAGACGGGAGAGCTGGGCCTTCCATTTTCACCAGACAGCAGCCAAGACAAGACACGCCGTCTGCTGACTGCACCCGTTCCCACTGTGGAGAGACACGCTGCTTTTCTAATCAATATTCATTATTTCTGAAGTCCTACCTCTGCGTACAAATGAACACGTCCCCTCTGGACTTCCCTTTCGGTTCTGTGAATCTGTGGCAATTCACAGCTGGCCACCGTGGCTTGCAGAAGTATAGGGTGCAGAGGACATCAGGCGCTGGAGGAGGGGTCGCTGGAATTACTTCCCCACCCCGGAGCTGTAGGGTGCTCTGGTATACCGAGGGGGTTTCTTGCAGCTTCCAGATCCAAACCTTCTGCATCAAAAGCAGGTGTGCACCAGCCAAGCCGTGCTCCTTCGCTGTTCCCTGGCATCTTGCCCTTACCTGGGACTGGTCACCTTTTTGTCCACCTGTGGAGGGGTGTCCCTTTCCCCCCAGTTGACTTTGCCTTCCCCTGCTGCTTCTTCCTTCCCCCTCCTCACTGGAGCTCAGAGCTGGGTCCATCCCAGCAGCGTGCCATTCCGGCACATGCCAAGCAGTCAGGAAAGAGTACCTCTGGCAATATGCAGAGTGCCTTGTCCCCACCGCCGAGCAAGGGCAATGCCCTTCCCAGCCTCAGAAGCAGACCTGCCTTCCAGCAACGCATCAGTTCTGGCAAGCAAGAACAAAAGCTCTTGACCAGAAAGGGATCGGTAGTTGTGCGTCTCCCTTCCGGCACGTGTGCCATTGTGTGAGAATTTCCCGCTCTCCTCATTTCCGCTCTTGTTTCGCCAGTGGCTCAGCCACCCTTGAGCAGCAGAGCTTCCCCAGCAAGGCCTTGCTCTGCCTCACGGCATCCTCCAGGGCCCTGCCCCCCAAAACGAGCCTCAAAATCGCCATTCATTTAAAGCTTCCTCCTGTGTCGGGTCGAGACAGGAGAAGAAGGCCCATCATGCAGAGCCTGGAGAGAGTCTGGCCATTTTCCTGCTTCAAGTGGTGTAGGAAAGCTTCTTCAAGCTGCAATGTTTTGCACGTGTTCCTTGGAATAAACCCCATCTAACTCGGCAGGGCTTTATTTCTCACTGCGTGGGATCACCGTTTTAGTCAAAACTTGCCTCCTGAATTTCCAGGCAGACGTAACATGAATTAGTATTTGAAATGCCACAGGATTCCATGGGAGGCTCCCCCTGGCAGGCCCCATTTCAGTGGGGAAGAGCTCCAAAAGCAGTCACTCCATGCTGATTCTTGGTCAAGCTCTCTGCTTATGCTTAGAAACTCCTTTCCACCCTCCCTTTAATTTATATACCATCATTTATCTCCTGCAAGCCGCCCAAAGCAGGTCCCATGGTCTTCCTCCTCTCCATTTTGTCCTCGCAACAACCCTGCGAGGGAGGTGAGGCTAAGAAGCAGGGCTGCCCCAAAATCACCCCGGGAGCATCACAGCCGAATTTGGGGGTGGCACTCCAAACACCCACCGCCCTGGCTCTCGGAACCGAGCCCCGGGAATTCGAAAGCACGGCCCTCCGGGGCCGGGTTACTCCTGGACGCTTCCCAAAGGCGGGTCGGCTTCGGCATCCCAAAGCTGATGCTCCCTTGCCAGCAGACTGCCGTGGGGGGAGACGTGAGGCCGCCGTGAGAAATGCCAAGGTCAGCGCAGCGGTGGGGGAGAGGCAGATAAAAGTGGTTTCTCACAGGCCTCCTGCTGCTTCCCCCCCAGCCGGCCCAGCCTGCCAGAAGCTCGCCCACCCGGCCGCGGCACCCGCACCCTTCTCCTTGGCCCGGGACACGGTCCTCGCGCCGCCACGATGTACCTGCCGCTCCTGACCGCGTTCCTGGTGGGGCTGCTGCCGTGGGGCACCTGTGCCCCCCTCGGGGAGGACCAGCCGCTTGAACCGACCATGGTCAGCCTCCGCGAAAGGTAAGCAGCAGCCCCGGCTCCCCCCCACGCGGAGAACTCCCCCCGAGGCGGCAGAGCACGCTGCAGACGGCAGTGACCTGCGTGCCAGCTCCCGCTCGGCCGTGAGAGCTCGCCCTGTGCCTGGCCCACCCCGCAGGGTCGTTGTGAAGATAAAACCGGAGTGGGAGTGGGGATGTTTTCCCTCTCTCGGAGCTCCTAGGAGGAATATAAATACGAAGCAGCTTCTCCAAACAGTGGGGTGGCTAGGGATGCACCTCGGGGTCAGTCCAGCCTCCCCTTCCCTAAACGCCTCAGTCCTGGCATTGCAGTCTTAGGATCCACTGATAGTGCTAATCTCGGCATCCAGCTTATTTTAAAAATGTTTATAATCACGGGAATGCAAAGTGAGAGCCCGCCGTTTCCTCCAGGGAGATGTGCATGATGCCAGAAGCTCTGCCCATCTTCCTTGCCCACTTCTATCCTCCCAACAACCCTGTGAGGTAAGCCAGGCCGGGAAGCTGTGACTGGCCCAAAGTGACCCAGGGAGCTCCACAGCCAAGCATGGACTGGATCCCAGATCTCCAGATCTCTCAGCCCAGGGCTTGCTGCTGCTCCGTTTAGGCTCTCAGCAAGTGTTCCTTTCACCGCTTTTATTTATACCTCTCTATCTTATTTCCAAGTAAATAAACTTCGCATCAGGGCAGCAGCAGAAAATTCCCTTTTATTCCCACAGTCGTGATGATGCTTTCTTTTCCCTGCATTTACAACAAGAAATCGCTAGTGCGCCGGATATTACTAGCCCTGCAACAAATTTCTAGCCTCATATCTTTCTAGATTGCTGCAGAAGAGATTTCAGTTTATTTGTATTTATCCAGGAAGCGCTGATGAATCGAACATATTTGTCTATTTACAGCAGATGACGCGAACACCACACTCATTACAAACTCAGCCAAATTCCTTTCTGCTAACAAAGGCCGTTTTGAGTCTGTTCTTATTAAATTTAATCATGCCAGGATCATGTGTTCTAATTTTGGCTCCTAATTTGGGGGTTTGGGGAGTGTCTGACTGTTTGGGATTTTGTAGGGTCTGTGGACTGGAGAATTTCTCTTTTTTGAATCAGGGCCAGCAGGTGGTTCTGTCCTTTTCTTAGTTTTTGCTCTAGCGCATTAGGAACACAAAGCCGTTGTAAACCGAGGTGGCAGAGGGGTGGGTGGGTGGATGGGGGGAATAATGGTGTCTTTGCACTGGAAAACAAATATTTAAAGGAACATCTCCCCCCATCCACCAGTAAGACTAACTTTGGGACTTAGATTTATCTCTGTTGTTGGCCTCTGGACAATTTTCTGCACTGGCATACAAAAGAGATCACTGGCCCACAGACGGGGAGAAAAATTTTCCCCTTTCCTCTAAGAATAGACCCCAAGGGATCACCCCATGAATGTAATTGGTAGAAGATTCAGGACAGATGTTTTCAAAAGCCATCTTTACACAGTGCACACTGAAACGCTGGGATTCAAAATGGAGTCAGGGCACCCCTTGGGATGTGCCAAAACCCCTTCGTAAAAGCAGATTGGACAAATTCGTGGAGCCGAAGGCTACCCATGGCTCTGAGTCTCGAGGGGTGTTGCTGGGGAACATGGATGAGAGAGTGCTTTTGCACTCCTCTCCTGCTAGTGGATTTTCTGGGCCTGATCCAGACCCAATTCTTCTTGTGCTCAAGAGATTAGCATGTCACTCAAGCGAAGAGAGGGACCGTGTGCCAAAATTCTGCTTTTGACACGACGACACTGATCAAATCGCTGGAGGTGTCAGAGGGAAGGAAAGCTTCAAACAAGTTTGCTATTTAGGGCAACATAAGCACAACTGATAAATGTTTATTTGGTCTACAGGCCTTTCCACAAGTTCATACACAAAACAATTGTTATTAAAACAAATATCATGAAAGCAACAAAAGGCGTTGCCAAAATATGTAACAAAGTAGAACAGAAGAACAAAGCAAGGTAAAAACAATCCTTAAGGAAAGAAACACACACACACACACACACACACACACACACACACACACTCACACACGGTGTCTGTATAGTTTATTGCCCGATAACATTGCCTATTAAGCCCTTGATCGATTCTGCTTTCATCTTAACAGCCGCAGCAAAATATTTTGCCGTTTTGTTCTGCTCCCTCCTTTTTGATGGCAGGATGTGTGGATGCTTCTCTGGGTGATCTTACAGCAGCTGGGCTGGGCTTGCTCGCAGTCATTTTGCAGTAGCCAAAAAACGACTTTTGCTGCTGTTTTTGGAGGGGAGAGACCCAAGGACTCTGTTCATTTCCGGCACTTCCAGCCAAGGCCCGTCTCCAAATCACTGAGTGTGGAGCACCTTTGTGATGCACCTGCAGGTTTAGCCAAAAGCTGGCCTGCCCACTGCTTGTGCGTGGTGCAGTTCGGACTTTTAAAACTCTGGACCTCCAGTCTTAAAACTTCTGTCACCCTCTTTAGATCAGTTCCCAGGAGGATCCAGGACTCAGGCCCACAAGACCCCCAAAATGCAAAGAACAGCATGTGCTAAATTTAAATATGCTTTGAAGGGTGTGCATCTTTCTTTCACGGAGCTTGTAAGGTGGTGAGGAGGGTGTAGGCATTTCGAAGGTGAATCCCAGGTATTTTGGTGGTTCAGCATGGGTTCCTCTGGGCATGCACAGACTGCCTTCCTCTTCAGGCGGGAGGCATATTAGAGAAAGGGGGCAACCCTTTGCATCCTGCAATACCCAACGTGGGCTCTTCTCTCGAAAGATACTTGGGCTTGTTCTCTGTCTAAACAGGACTTGGATTGCGCCAGAAGAATGTCGAGCCAACTGAGCAGACGGCATGTGGGCGGGATTGCGTTTCTCTTCAGATCAGGACAATCAAACTGGTGTCCTCTTTTTTGGGGTGATGCATTTCCTTCTCTCGGGCCGTCCCTGCACAGCTGCCCTCCACCTGTGGCCATTCCCTGGCCGTGTCAGCCGCCCACCAACCCCAAACCGAAACCGGGGTTTTCCTAAACTGCTCCCGATTAGTTCCAGAAGCACGGCGCAGAACTGCAGTAAACAAAGCGTTGCTTCAGGAAGGGGGGCGCAGCGGCCACATCCCGGCTAACTAGTGACCTTTCTTCTGTCCTCTTTGGCAGCTGCAGGGAGCAGCTCCTCCAGCTCGCGGCCTCTGCCATGCTGCACCAGCTCCGGCTGGACCAGCCCCCCGGGATCGCAGCCGACGCCGCCAGCCAGGCGCGCGACACCTGGGCCAGGGAAGCCGCCACGTCCGCAGCCCCGCAGGCCGCAGGGCAGAGCCTCAGTGAGTGGGCCGTTCACACCTCGTCCCCCCTTCCACCCTCCGTCGCTCGCCCCCCATCCTGCACGCCTCCCCCCGGGCCAAGGGTGGGGTGGGGAACCTCTTCCAGCCCGCGGCACACGCTGGGGTGGACAGAGCCGCGGGGGCAGGGGGCATGGCCCAGACAAAAAGCCGGCAGCTTAGAGCCCTCCTAAGCCTTGGAGGAAGAATGCCAGCTGCTCGGGGGAGGGCTGTACGGATGCTTGCAAGTGGTCCGTGGTCACCAGGGGAGGGGGGAACTGCCCCCTGGGCCACCTCTGTTGGGCTGGGTTTGGGCTGCAGGCCCCCTGCCCTAGGCCCCCAGCAAGGCGTTGGCCTGCGGCAGAAATCTAGGCCAGCTCAGTCTTAGAATGTGTGGTGGGTACAGTTCCCCTAGGCACGTGCAGAGTGCCTTTCATCATGGGGTACCTACCGCTTGATATGTCGGGGTCAGAAAACCCAGCTTCACCCCAGCACCCTGTTTCATCTACATATCTAAGTAAATAAATGCGGTTGTGCTGGAAAGGTTCCTCCTTCCGAAGCTCCCTCTTCTCTCAGGTAAGCAGGCGGGAAGAAAACCCAACAGGGGCCTGTGCTCAACCAGCACAACTTTCCCCCTCGAGAATGTTACACTGCAGGGAGAATTTGCGACAGCAAGAATTCTCCTTTCTCAATCATCACTGCAGACATTGCGGCATCCGAGTCGGGTGCAGCCTCGAAACGTTCACCTGATTGTCCCTTTCCCCCCAGATGTCTCCTCCAATCAGACGCTGCTCATCCAAAGAGGATGCTGTATCCAGATCTCCCACAGAATTACGCTGGATGGTAAAAGCACCATTAATATATTCTCTCTCTCTCTCTCTCTCTCTCTCTCTCTCTCTCTCTCTCTCACACACACACACACACACACACACACACACACACACACACACACACACACACAACATCTTGCACAATGCTGCTACCCTCATAAAGGAGACCTGGATAAAGCGAAGCACAGACTTCCCCGTTCTTCCTTTAAACACTGACATACCTGCAGCGCGGCTGGAACGGAGTCCTGGGAAAAAAGGAAGGGTCCCCGATAAATATTTCTTATATTTCATTCATTCATTCATTCATTCATTCATTCATTCATTCATTTAAAACTTTTATATGCCGTCCTTTATGTATGGGATCTCAGGATGGCTGATAGTGATCTCCCACCTTTCTCCCATGGTGGAAATCAGGGGAGCGCTGCCCGGGAGGGTCTCCCCTCCAAGCCACAGACCTGCTCAGGATGGATGTCGAGGGCGCGGAAGAACCAGGTTAATCCGTTAGTCTCTTGGGAGGCCGCCCCAAAGCCTGTGAACTCAGGGGGCGCCCCTGGAAGGTGAGGGGGAGCACTGGGCTGGCTTGGACTTAATCATATTACTGTCCTGTGGGGCCCTACGTGATCCTATTTCCCCCTTGCGTTTTCTCCTCACCACAACAACCCTGTAAGGTAGGTGAGGATGAGTGTGACTGGCCCAAAGTGAGCCTCATGGCCGAGCGAGGGCTTGAGACCAACTTCTCCCAGGCTGGTACTTTACCCAAAAAAAAAAAAAAAAAAAGCTGGAAAAACCTTGCACGCCGATCGCTCCCAGCATTTTGGCTGTTTTTCTCTGAGCTTGCGCACAAGGGGAGGCATGGTACCCGGGTAAATGATGGCGCTGCCATCGAGGCAGATGATGCGTTCTGCACAGGTAATGGGGTGCGGTCCCAGTACTTAAAAAAATAAAATCACATTGGAAGAAGGCAGAGCGTGGAGAAATGGGAGGCAGGTGGGTGTTTTTTTGGCCCTTTCTCCTCCACTCAGCTTTGCCTCACTGGTCAACCAGAGGCTTTCAGGAAGCTCACGAAATGGACATGCAGGCAGTCCACACATCTCAGTGGGGCCAGCCCTACTCGTAGGCAGAGGTTACGGGGCTTCGCTTGTCTGCTTTGAATTCAAAATGTCATCACCCGCATTCTGCGGCCAGAAAAGCTGCCAGAGCAGCTTGGAGGTCAATAAAAACCAGAGATGCGTTCTTTCCCTCAGGCTTCCCATCCAAAAGACCCGACACAAATGGAAAAAAGGTTGGGGGGGGGAGATGGAGTGAAGTGAATGCATCAGGCAGCTGGTTTGGGGAGTTGCGAAAGGCCAGGATATTCTGGATGAAAATGATAATTCTTATTTATTCTAATTATAACACTAAGAATGCCTTTTGTTTGTTAAATGGGCACCCAGCCGTTTTTTCCCGGACCTGAGGCAGCTTAATAACCCCCTTCTCCGTTTTTAATCCTCACAACATCCCTGCAAGGTAGGTGAGTCTGAAAAGAAGTGGCTGACTCCAAGTCACCCAGCAGGCTTCATGGCCAAGCGGGGATCCGAACTCGCGTCCCGGTCCTGCTCTTTAACCATTACACCACACTGGATCTCTGTGACTATTTTTATTCTTGCTAATCCTTTCATGATCGCTATTATTTTCCCATCATTCTATCTTTTGGTTGAAGATCAAGAAAAACAATAATATGAATAGCATTAGCAACAAAATATGTATGTGCAATATTTCTGTACTGCTAAGTAGTAGAAACAGCCTCTAAGCAGGTGGTGGCGGTGGTGGTTAAATCATTTAATTTAAAACAATAATACGAATTGCCAAGGAGAAATGCTTCCTGGGTTTTGTGCAGTCAGTGCCCGTGGGGTGCAGTGCGCCTTGGCCTGGAGGGGGCCAGCCGATTGGCTGCCTCACCTGAAGCAGCAACATACCTGGCAGCCAGTGCAGCCGTACAGGTGAGCCAGGCTCCTGCAAACGGCATCCGGCCCGCCCCGCTCCTTGTGCTCACGCCTCTTCCTTTCTGCTCCCATCGCTGCCCAACAGATCTCGGCTGGCAAAGCTGGGTGCTGTTCCCCGATTCCTTCGTCTTCACCCAGTGCCTCGGATGCTCCTGCCGCAGCAAGGAAGAGAGACGTCCGCTGCCCCTTTGGGTTCACGGCTGTGCACTCGGGAAGCCAAGCCGCTGGCCGGAGGCGGACACGAAGCAGGTAGCGGGCAGCTCCGTCAGTTCTGGGTGGCCGAACGCCCGCTCTGGATGTGGAGGGGCCGTTTCAGCCCCGACCTCCCCAGAGCCAGGAAAAAGCCCTGCCTGAGTCCTTGCAGGGCTTGCAGGGCTGCTTTCTAGAAGGGAGCGGAGCTCATCTCACCATCGTCATGCATGGCTTGGGAACTCTCCTGAAGGGCCTCCTCATTTGAGGGACCATCCTGTGCAAGTTCGGATGTGGGGAGCGCCTGCCTGCACCCCGAGCAAGAAAGCGTGTGCTTGCACGGGGCATGCTGGGAGATGTAGGCCGTTCCTCCCGTCTGGACTAGCACCAGGGCCATTCCCTCGAAGCGTTGGCTCCATTCTAGCAGATTGGCGGGATTCGATCCCGGTTGCATGTTTAGGGTCGGCCTCAAAATGTCCGTTTGGTGGGGTGCTTTGCCACCCTGTGCCGCGTGCGAGGGGCGTCACGGTCCCAGTCGGGCAGCCGATCAATGACCCCAGAGAGGAGCTGCCAGGCTGCCGGCTCCCCGCTGTGCTTCCCACACGCTTCCACGGCACGTGTGGCGATTCGATGGGCTTGTGTGATTCCTCGGCATGGCCACGCTTGGGATAAGGACGATGCGGAGCTGGAAAGAGCAATCGAGGCGACTGGGGGACTGGATGGCCCCCATGAGGAACAGCCTCTGCCGCAGAGACGTTTTATGATACGGAGAGGGAAGCTGGGAGGGACTGAGGCCTGTGCAGTTACAGACTGGCTGCGACAAGCTGAGAAGAGGGGGGTGTTTTGTCATGCTGGAAGCCCAGACCATCCAGTGATGCTCTCTGGGAGCCCGTTAGTGGCAGGCGAAAGGAAGCATAACCTGCGGAACTCACTGCCACAAGAGATGGAGCGGATTGCTAATGCAGATGGGTGTTCAGGGGCGAGCCAGAAAAATGGACAAGAGGAGCCCTGCTGAGTCCGGTGTGGTTCAGCTTTCTGCTCACACAGAGGCCAATCAGCTGTTGGCCGCGGGTGCAAGGACACCCGCCCATCTGTGTTCAACTCATACGCACAGGCTGCATTTTCCAGACCCCAAATACCAGTTGTTCCAGCCCCATGTCTGCAGCTTTTGCGGGCAAGTCACTTCTCTTTCAGTCTCACCAAGTCACTTTTGAGTGAATGGGCATCCTGAGGCCAGCCATTTTACGAACATGCAAGGCAGCCATTTTGTGAGAGTGCCCGCGGCAGCCCCTCAACATCCCAAACGCGGGCCTAAAAACAGTGGGGGCCGCTTTTGCCCTCTGCGGGGGACAGAATCCCCAACCGCTGGGGTGTCACCGGTTCCGTCGTTTTCCTTTCCAGCAGGGAGAAAAACGGTAAGTGCTTAAAACGTCCAGGTTGCTTGGCCTGGCTGTGAAGAAGCCGCCCGGTCTCTTTGCAAAGGCTTTGCTCAAGCCGCTTCTCTCCCCGCAGAGACACTGCTGCTGCCCACGCCGGAGCTCCCTGCCCTTCGTGTTCCTCCAGGCGGACGGCTCGCTGGTAGTCCGGGTGGCGCCCACGGTGCAAGATTGCCACGGCCGGCCCTAGACCCCGCGGTGCTCCGCAGCCCCACGCCAAAAGGGGCGAGCCGTACGTCGACGGGGGGCTGCCAGGGTGGCTCGGTGGGTGGGAGAAAACCCTTTCTGTGCAGGGGACCCTCATGGGATGGGGGAAGCACCCCTCCCCTCCTGCTTGTCTCAGCACGGGGCTCACGCAACTTCACTGGGGCACATTTCTGGCCGGTGTGGGTCAGTTCGGCTGCCGCAGCTCCCAAAGACGCCTGCAAAGGGAGGATGTTTCTCTCCAGATCCCGTGTCCCCTGTGGTGAAGCGGCGCCCTCGACGCTGCTTCTCTCGCTCACGTTCTCTCTCAAAATCGGGATAGCCTTTAGGAGTGGGGAGAGACAGTAAACGTGCCCATTTCTTCCCTCCGTCCTTATTCCTGAGTCCTTTAATGACAGCCTGAGCTGCAGGGATCAGCAGGCGGATGAAAAGGATTCTCTGGACACAGCAGAACATTTCTCTTGCTTCTTTGTGCAAACTGGGCTGTTCTTAAAAGGCGGCGGGGCAGGCCAGCTTTAACCCTAGTGAGCTGAACTCCCGAGAGGTATGAAAGCGGCTGAAATTTTCACCACAGGCTTAATCGGGAGGTTGGGGGGCGGGAGGGGCCGGGTGCAAGGGGTGCCATTTGTATTTATCACTGTAAAGAAGCACACACTGACTTGCAATAAAGGTGCACCGACTGTTTTAATTCAACCTGGCATGACGGAAGTTTCTGCGCTTTTTCCTGCCTCTGACCATGGAGAGCACATCCCCCAATCAGGGTTGGGAATACTGGTCTGTAGGGACCTTGGCTCTGACAATACAAATGCCCATGTTTCCGATGTCTTGATCTCCAAACAAGGAAAGAGGCTTCTGTCCATGTGCAGAATGCCTTTCCCTATCTAGTGTTCTGTTTCCAACACTGACCAGGCCAGCCCTTCAGGAAGGACAGCCTTCATCCAGCCTTCCAGTTGTGTTAACTATGACTCCCACAATCCCCCAGCCAGCATAATCAAACACATCTAGAATGTCGTGTGCTGCCTGGGGGATTATGGGAGTTGTAGTCCAGCACATAAGACGATGGCCAGGTCAGTCAAACTGAAGTACGGAGTGGAAGCAAAGCTAATTGCCCTCCTCATCCTCATTTCCAGTGAAGAAGGCTTCTAAACATGGGGGGCAGACGGGGTCCTGTTCTCATGAGGTCAAATACACCTTGATGCAACTACCCACCATCACAAATTTGCCCCATCCTCTCAAGCTAACAGCGACCGACCCATCTGGTGGCCAGGAATTCCACACACATTTTCTGTGCTCTGTCTTGAATTTGCCACAAGCAAACATCCTTGAGAAGCTTTGAATTCCAGTTAGTATCCTTCCGCTTTTCCAATATTCTTCAGAAAATCTAGGCCGTGCCGTCATAGATTCAGAGCTGAAAGGGACTGCGGAGGGCATCTAGTCCAGCCCCTCAGGTATGTAGCATGGAAGCAGCTACTCCAAAGTTGCTCAGAGAGTCACCTAGTAAACACCTGGAGTCGAAACACAAACGTCTCTGAAGGTCTTGTGCTTTTCCATTGCAAGGGATGGACTGAGTCTTGGGGGGAAAGAGTGTTTCCTTCAGTTCTTGGGGATTGGGGACCAGGGGTTGTCACTTCTGGGAAAGTCTGAAGCCTAATTCTTCCTTAAAAAACAAAAATAAACACAATTTACCATTGCCAGACCTGAAATTTCTGGCCAGAAAACCAAAGTACCCTGATTGTCCACTTCTTTCTCTACTGCCCCCCCCACAGTGTCTTTAAGACACTAGAACCATGTAATTTTTCCTCCTATCCATGCACTTATGCCATGAAAAGCAGTGCAGCACCAGTCCGATTCAACCCTTTTTCCTATAAAATAATATTTTTCAGGCCTGAGTTGAGGTGGATAGAGCCAGTGACCCGCATTCTCCACCCTCCAAAGCTGCAGCAAAATTACAGCCTAAATTCATCACTTCCAAGAGGTTAACACGGCACTGAATATTTTGCGATTGAAATTAACTCCTTTCAGATGAAATACCTGCAAAATACCACAAGGGCTGGACACAGAAGGGTTTGTTTCAGGAAAAAGAAGCAGCGCGGGGGAACTGATTTTCCAAATGTGGCTTCCGGAATGCATGCCCTGTTTGTTAACCCCTGTTAAAGAGTCCCAGTCCAGTTGTTACTTTCCACCCTGAGTCCTGGCTCAGGAGAATCCCCAAAAAGAAAACTCAGAGCAGGGCAACTGGATGGGGAAAAGTCAGGAGAAACAAAATTTATACCCGAGTTCTCTGGAAAAAGGAGGCGGGCTGTCCAGGGAGGGTGGGAAATTCATTTTCGCCTCCCTCTTGCCTCCCAACCTCAACCAAAGCTCCATCATTCCTTGAGTTTCTTCGCCTTGAAAAACCATGCGAGGCAGAAGACCAGCCAAAAGGCCAGGATGATGCTGAAGAAGACGACACAGGCACCACCCGATCCTGCAAGCAGAGAGACAGGCAAGTGGAGAAACAAGCCCCGATTTTCTATCCTTGGTTGTTCAGCAAAGGCTGTTTATTTCTTCTGTTGTTTGTGTGGGATTTGTGCTAATGCACACCGGTGTGAACGAGCCCCTGCACAAATGCGCAGGAGCGTACTGAGAAACTGTGTAAGTGGAACGGGATCCCAGTTTTTAAAAATCCGGTTCCGTCAGGGATCACACAGTGGAACAAAAGGCTCCTGGCCATGCGCAGAACAAGGACAGGGCAGATTTAATAAAAATCCAGACATCCCAAGTGGAGAACTCTTGCTTTGCACGTAGCAAGCCCCAGATCTGAGCCCCGGCGTGGACTGGTAGCAGTTTCTTAGGCTACTGTGGGGGATCCAGCGCTCAGTGGTTAGAGCTGACGGACCAATCGATCCGTTTAGGAGGGTGACCTGCCAGTCCATGGGCAACCCCTCCTCTGTCCAGGACCCCAATTCTGGGGCTATAAAAAAAGACTCAGACCTTTCTATGAAGCACCTTTCCGGCGATGGATGCAACCCGATAAAAGAACCATTTTATGGCCCAGACCTTCATTTGATCCAAACTCATCTGGTTGCTTGATCTCCATGAGTACATATGTGGGTAAAACAAGCACAAATGCATTTGGATAAAGATAAAACATGTGCCTGGTGTTTTAGCAGGTCAGCTGCTGTATCATTGATTGGCCTAGCCGCTACATTGTTTTGTGTTGTTTTTCTAATTATAAACTGCCTTAAACCACCAGAGAATTCTTGGGTAGTACAGCAATCAAACAAACAATATTAAATTGAGCAAGCACATGGTGGGCATGTCATGAGCGCAGCCGGCGGTCAGACTAGATGGCCCGGGAGACCCCTTCTGACTCGGGAGACCCCTTCTGACTCACCCTGTTTCTGTGAATAAGTAGAATCAATTTGCACATAGATAAAGGCAATATTCCTACAGGAAGGGGTCGCATTTGTTTTCAGGTAATACACCTCCACCTACCTTAGAATCAATTAAATCAGTGGGGTTCCCTCCAGGCTAGCAGGAGCCAGGATTGGACTGTATCCGTCATGGAGAAATAACGGACCGTATTTTACGCACAACAGGTTTTATTTTAAACCGCTGCTTCTTGATGATGCAGCCGACGATGACCAATCTGACCGTCGCGTACGGATGCCGCTCACCATTTCTGCGGCTGCTTTCCTCCTTCCACTGCTTCACGGAGGCGAACGCTTTGGCGATGGAATCGGACAGGTCCCGCAGCCGGCGCAAATCGCCTTCCAAGGGCTTGAGTTTCTCTGCCTTCGCGATCTGCAGGTTTTGTATGTTTTTAATGCTTTGTGCAACTGCCCCGAGAACTTTGGCTGGCACGGACAGGAAAGGGCCTGCGGTTCCCAGCACGGCGGACAAGAGTGCGAGCCCCAAGGAAGGCTGCGCAGAATCGCTTCCGGCCCAGGCTGCAGCTGCGTCCATTTCTGGGGAGGGATAAACCTGGGGCACACGCACCATCCTCGAAACCTCCCTCTGGGGAACGGAGGCCAGGAAGGTCCCTGCTGTCCGTGAACTAACCCACGCCAACGCAGCAGCTTCCGCAAGCTGCCCCCCCCACACGCCGCCCCCCCAGAACGGGGCATGCACTTACGTCCTCGTAATTCCGCGCCTCCACGCCACACTTGATGCTGAAGTGGACCAGTGCGGCAGGGGTCTGGAAAGTCCCAGGAAGCCCGGATGGAGAGGAACTGTTGAGGGGAGAGGCCGGGGAGCCGGGTGCCGCAGCTGCTGGATTTGCTCCTTTCCAGTCCAGGGTGATTCACGACCCATGCAAATTGAACAAATGACTCACCCTGAGCATGTACAGAGTGCATTCCCCTCTCCAAACAACAAGCATCTGGGAGGGGGTCAACCAGTCCCCGGCTTTTCTCCTCTGTTGGTGCTTTCACTAAGTTAAACCCGGAATTATGGGAAAGCGCCGAACTGATATAGGCTGCGGTGCTTCTGGGGTCAGTTCGGGGCACCAGGTGCTCCAGCCCAGGCCCTGCTCCATCTACCTGGCTGCCCGTGACTCTCGAAGCAGATCTCGTAGATTTCAGGATCCTCCGTGATGAAGGTACGTTTCCCTTTGCGGGCGTCGTCCCTGGAGTACAGGAGGTGCCCGGAGGAGTCGGTGACCTGCGGGGAGAGGGAAGGGCCCGCGGGGCTGCAACCAGAGCGGCAGCCGCAGCGCCCCTGCGCCCGTGCAGAGGGCCGGCCGAGGCGCCGCGCGGGGCTGCGGGGGGGCTGAATTCACCCCCGGCGCGCGCCCGCTCCTGCTCCCGCTCCCGCTCCCGCCCGGGGAGGCGGCGCGGCTCACCCGCAGGTCGGTCCGGG
>NW_025336157.1:1073892-1214781 GCF_004798865.1 Varanus komodoensis | reverse complement strand
GCGGCGGCGGCGGCGGCGGCGGCAGCAGCGGCATCGCGCGCCCGGCTCAGTCGCGGCGCCAGGACATCCTGCCCGGCCGCGCGGAGCGCCTCTCCTCCTCCTCCGCTGCGCTGCGCTGCGCTCGCTCCGCTCCGCTCCGCCTCCGCCGGGATAACGGGACGCCCGGACGGGCGGCTGCCACAGGCGGAGCCGCGAGAAGCCCGCCCGCCCGGCCGGCCGCGCTGCAAGTGCGCGGCTTAAACGGTAGGGGAGCAGGTGCATCCGCGGAGCCAGGGGCGCCTGCGCCGGAGGAGGGGCGGGGGGCGCGGGGGCGGGATCGGGGCCGGGGGCGCCCACACGCCCGCCCCAGTCCGGGCTCGGGAAGGGGAGCCCCGCCGGCGCGGCGCTCCATCCAGTGCGAGAGGAGGCCCGCGCCGCGCATCTCCCCTGCCGCTGCCTCGTTCGACGCCGTCGCTCGCGGGCTGCGCGGTCGCGGCGCTTGCCGGCAGCGCGCGATCCCCAGGGCCGTTGGCCGCGCAGTTCGCGCGGCGACGTGGGGCCGGCGCCGATCCTCAGCCTGACCTCCCTCGCAGGGTTGTTGTGTGGAGAAAAGGAGGGGACTCGGGCGCTGGCAGTGGAAGCTGTGGTGCCCCGAGAGAGGCGGTTCGACCCGGTATTTATGGCCCCGACCGCTCTTCCTTGCGCCCCGTTCCTTCATCCTTTTGCTCCCCCGCCACTTGAATTACAGGCTCCAGGGCATGTGGGAAATGCAATTCAGTGCTCTGGCTGGAAGGCGCGTCAGTGGTCCTAGTAGACACAGTAATTAATGAGGGACTGCAACTCCCATCAACCCTAGACAGGGGTGGGGAACGTTGGGATTTGTAGCCCAAAAGAACTTGGAAGGCTCCAGCTTGCAGAAAGCTTGTGCAGAGAGAAGAATATACCTTACATGGCTAAGGAATACTCTAATCAAATCTGATTGATCGTTGCTGGAATTAGCTCTTCAGTCCATTAATTACTGGCTTATTTTGTAAGCTGCCCAGAGAATGTATGCTTCTCAAATAAACAGTACACATAAATTCTGGAAATTCTCCTT
The DNA here is from genome assembly GCF_004798865.1 of Varanus komodoensis. Classification (NCBI taxonomy): domain Eukaryota; kingdom Metazoa; phylum Chordata; class Lepidosauria; order Squamata; family Varanidae; genus Varanus; species Varanus komodoensis. The sequence continues at coordinate 1,213,706 of NW_025336157.1, read as the reverse complement.
CTTGCTTCAATTCTTGGTGCACACCTTGTTGGGTTCTGGTTGTGTAGTTTTCACGTTGGCCCATTATTTTTTTGCTTTGGTGTGTTTCATTTTCTGCTGATTTTCTTAGGATTCTCTAATTTTACCAGCAATTTTATTAATTAGTAAAAGCCAGTTGTGGTCTGTAACTAGCCCCAGTGTTCCATCGCTTTTGACCCTGCCTGGAGAATTCTTCCTCTCGCTCTGTTCTGCTGAGTTACAGTCCTTTCCCTAAAGAAGAAAGATTCCAGTCCTCATGCTTTTGAACAAATTTATTTAAATAGCACTGGAACCTGCTTAGATCCATTTAGCATGGCTGTCCAGGGTTTCAGGCAGAATCTTTGCTTTACCTGAAATTTGAAATTGAGACCCTCTGAAAGTAAAATATGTGCTTTACCATGAACTTTTGTCTTCCTGTGAATTACTGGTGAACTCTGTCAGATGCTAGGACGGATTGTTGCCAGGAATCATCCAATAAGCGGCCTCGGATAAATGATACAGGGCTGCTGCTTTTCCAGCTTTCAAAATGGGGCCTTTTCTCTGGAATCAGGAACCAACGGGAGTATATGTCAGTCAACCCATTGTAGCCCCCAACTTCTCTTGCACAAGTCCGGACGGAGAGAACGGAAAAAGACAAAGACTTTTTCTTTCCACCCACAAAGGCATGTCAAGAAAGTTGGAGCTGTTCCATCCCGCCTACAATTCTGGCAGGGCTCCCACCGCTTTGATCGCAGGGTGGCAGACTGGAAATTCAACTGATAAAGCTTCTGCATGTTGAATTTCTGGAGCCAGTGTGGTGTCGTGATTAAGAGCATGGGACTGGGACTCTGGCGATCCGGGTTCGAGTCCCCGCTCGGCCATGGAGCCAACTATGGAATCCCACCTATGGAATGCGCTCCCCGGAGAGGTCCGCCTGGCGCCGTCGTTATTTGTTTTTCGGTGCCGGGCTAAGACCTTTTTATTACTTATATTGTTAAATTATTTGTATTTATAGGATTTAAAATTTTTAGTCAAGATGCACCAGATGTTTTTAAATATTTTTTGTTATATTGTTATTTATTTATGTATTTTGTTTCTGTTGTGAGCTGCCCTGAGGCTTCGTTGCGATGGGGGCGGCATAAAAATGTGTTAAATAAATAAATAAACTGGGTGACTTTGGGGCAGTCACAGACTCTCAGCCCAACCTACCTCACAGGGTTGTTGTTGTAGGGATAAGGTGGAGGAGGAGAATGATGTAAGCTGCCTTGAGCCCTTTGTGGGAAAAAGGCGGGATATAAATCGATAAATAAATAAACAAACCCTTGAAATGGATGCACTGTTAGCCATGCTGTTTATGATGGGAATTCTCACATAACACATCCTGGTTAAAGAAGCTCCTATATTCTTCTTAAAATTAATCTGATATAGAACAGATTTCTGCAGCCTGGAGCCCTCCAGAGGGGTTGGCTATGTTGGCTGGGGACGATGGGAGTTGCACTCTGACAAATCTGGAGGGCACTGGGTTGAAAGTCCCATGGCTTTCAAGTTTGTTGGGTGCCTCATGTTACTAGATCGCACTTTATTCCCCATTTGAAAGGAATGCCTAAGAATGAAAGCACAGCCCATATTTATTAGTATAATACCTATAGCGGACCAACTTAAAGATCAGTTTAAAAAAAACTGCAAAGTTTTGAGATCCATATTAATTTGGCTTTGGATTTCTGGACAGCAAAAGCTTGCACATTTTTTTGCTGATATTTGAGTTGGCCCTAATAAAGGCTAATAAAGGCATTGCACCATTATGGCTCTGCGGATTTTTCTAATTTTTCTTTTTCAGCAAGCTACTTCATTTTGCCTTGCAAGAATATTAAATACGGCCCTAGCTGAACAGTGGCCATATTATGGGTAAATAAACGGGAATGTTAAAAGAGCGAGGTAAATCAGAGAAAGAGAGCTTAGCAACAAAGCTTCTAGTCCTCAGCCTCATCAGCGCTGCTTCCTATCGTCCCCACACCGGAGCTTGAGCTAACCTTTAGCTGGTACTGCCCCATCATGCCCGGTTTAAAGATGGAGGGTGGGGCCTCAGGACTGTGGGCAAAGCGGCGCATGCGCAAAGGCGTCCAGCCGAAGCATAACCCGGAAGAGAACCTCGCGGGGTCATGTGAAAGGGCTCTATCCGAGGCACGGGCAGCTGGATGGAGGTCGGCGGTTTGTTTGCTGCTAGCCGGAGGGAAAGGTCGGGGGCGAAATAAGGTGGGGGTCTGCAGCCAGGACTCCTGGGTTCTCTGTGCAAAGGGGGGGGGGGGGGGGACTCGGCGGCTGGGAGATGTGAGAGGCAGAGTTTTTTTCCGCGAAGGTTCTGATGCCTTGGATGGGGCATCTGAGCATGTGCAGAGCTCCGCCTTTCTTAAGCACGACTGTCGCGGAAGGCGCTCAGGCCGCAGCGCATCTGTGCGTGTACAGACTGCCTTCCTTTTACGATAGGAAGGAGGGGTGCACAGTTTGGGCATACTGGGGGTCGTGGGGGTTTTCCGATCTGCGCCCAGAATTGCACCTTAAGTCAGTCCTGCGTTTTTCTTCTTTTTTGAAAAAGCGTCCTTTAAGCTACGGGGAGGGTTTAATGTTGTTGGTGTTTAAAGATGCATTTAACAAACACAATAAGGAAATGACCAAAGAAATTGGTCACAGGTGTTTGTGTGTGTTAACACCTCCCACCTCTTCCCCTCGCCCTGGCAAATGTCTAGGAAGATTTTGTTTGATCTGGAAAAGTTTCTAAGACAGCTTTTTTCCCTGTACAGTGTCTAGGGTGGTTTGCAAAGACTGCTAAAAGAGGCTGAAATATTATTTACTCGTATTTTTCTATCGAAAAAAGAGGGACAGGGAAAGAGCCTTCATTTCCCACCCTTTTTTCCTTGTGTGATAGAAGGAAAGATAAATAGCTTTTCAATGGGGCAGGAGGCATCTTAGTAGCAGTTGTTGCTGGAGGTGATAGTCAAGGAAGATTCCATAGTGTTTGTTTTATTAACCAACCAAACAAACAAACAAAAAAAAAATCCAGTAATCATGAATTGTGGCTGAGCTGAAGAGGCTTTGGGTTTGGAAGACATTATTTATTATATTTATTAAAACATTTTTATGCCGCCCCATTCGCCGAAGCCTCGGGGCGGCTTACAACAATAAATTAAAATAATTATAATCTTAAATTAAAAAATATAAACATTAGCTTAAAAATACAAAAGTACAATATAAAATAAGCCGCCCTGGCCAGATAAAATTCAATAATATTAACATTTAAAATGCCGCTACATCCCTATGTATGGGTATGAAGACATCCCTATGTATGGGTTGAGGGGTACCTTGCACCTCCAGGATCCCTGTGGCCGCTGGGCAAACAGCAGGGATTGCTCCTCTGTTCCTTTTGCAGCCACCCCTCTGATTCCTGGAGTCCCCAGGTAAAGCCAGGAGCTGGTGACGGATCCCAAGGCGGGAAGGCCTGGCTTCGTGAGCCATGACCAGCAATCTGGATATCTTTGTGGGGAATACCACGCTGATTGATGAGGAAGTCTACCAACTCTGGCTGGACGGTTACTCAGGTGAGAGAGACCAAAACCTCGGTTGGTTCTGCCTTCTCTTTCCCTGGCTTCCCCGCCTGAGAACAAAGTGAAGTCACTCTGGATCATTCCATGGTCCTTCCTGCTGTGATGCTTTTCCTGACCTCAGGCTACATCTGAAGCTGCCTTTCAATGGTTCCCTTGGAGGCAGGCCTGGAGGGGAGCCACAGGAGCGAGGCCGCCTTAGTGGTGGCCCCAAATGGTGGATTGACCTCCCACGAAAACCCGCCCACCTTGTCCTCCTTTCAGTGCCGGGTTAAGCCTGCCCTCTTCTTCCAGGCATTGAACAACATACGTGGGACACACCAAGTTGTTTTAACGGGCCTGAAATAAACTGTTTGAAATTTGGTATTTTGGAATTTTTTTAATGTATTTGTGATTTTCTCATTATTCATCTTTACTCTTATACTATGCATTTATCTCTTTTCGAGCCACCCAATTTGCATACATCTCGTGGAACTGAATTCCATTCTTTAAGTGTGCACTCTGTGTAGAAGCCTTTCCCCTCCGTCCGGATCCCAGTGCCTCCCGTCCTTCGCAGCCACCGTGGGCAGACCGCTGCTTTAAGTAACGGTGCATTAGTGTATCTCGGGTTTTATCTGATGCCAATCCTACGCAGGGCAAGCCCATTGGAATCAAGGGGGCTTCCCTGGCCACGGCGCCTTTGCAGCCCATTCATTTCAATGGGCCCTGCCCTGGCTTGGGCCTTTATTGCATGTTTTCTGCCTTTCTTTTCCTCGTTCGCCCTCTTGGGCATTTGCAGAAGATTTAGATCGGGCTTCTTCGGCAGCAGATATACTAAAATCGGAACGATTCAGAGAAGGAGGTTTAGACGGGGCTTCCGCAGCCTCCCCGTAGGTCACGGCCAGCTCACGAATGGCCGCGCCTTCTGCTCTTGCTGTCGCACAGTGAACGATGCGGTCGCCCTGCGCTTGCGCAGCGGCATCCTGGAGCAGACGGGCGCCACGGTGGACGTCCTGCAGAGCGACACCATGGACCACTACCGCACCTTCTACATGCTGGAGCGCCTCCTCCACTCGCCCCCGAAGCTGCTCAACCAGCTGCTCTTCCAGATCCTGCCCTGCCGCCAGACCTTGCTGATCGAGAGGTGGGACGTTCGTTCGGGAGGAGGGCCTGGGAAAGCACGGCGGGGGGAGCTTGAGCCAAGCCCCTGGTCGCCGCAGGTAATCTGGGACGACCTGCAGGCGAGCACGCGGGGCGACAGAAAGGGAGCCAAGCTTTTCTCTGTGCTGAGCGTAGAAAGCTGGCGGAGGGGAAAACTCTTCCTCAGCCTGCACAGAATTGCTGTGGGATGCTAAGGTGGCAGCCCGAGCATTTGGTTTTCCTCCTCTAGTTTACAAGAGGTGATCCGGTTTCATTCATGCCTTGAAGGCTGGTGATCTTATTTGGCCTGGTTAATTTTCCCAGACTCACTCAGGGCTTTTGCCCTCCAGGGGTGTTGACTATCACCCCCACCAGCCCCAACCAGTACAACCAGTGGACAGGAATTTGGGGACCTGTTGCCCAAAGCATCTGGAGGGAACAAGGTTGCGTGGCCTGGATTAAATGATCGTTAAACCTGTTTGTGTGGCCCCATTTTCCACGCCAGATACTACACCTTTGACGAGGCTTTTGTGCGGGAGGTGCTGGGGAAGAAACTCTCCAAGGGCACCAAGAAAGACTTGGACGACATCAGCGTCAAAACGGGGGTGACCCTCAAAAGCTGCCGCCGGCAGGTGCGCCTCTAGCTTGGGCTTGATCCACCAGCTCTGAACTTCCCGTCCTGCTTCTGCAGTGAGCTGTGAATATATATTTTATCTGGGACGAAACGTGCTGAATGTTAAATATATATGTCGTTTGTGTCTTTAGGAATGTTTTCCCCAAATGTAAGCATGAATTTCCCCTCAGCCTCCACATTTTATGGGATCTTGTTCCCTTCCACCCCATATTTTTTTAGGTGCTTTATTCTTTTCCCTTCTTCCATATGCCAGTTTGGGAATCTTACCTTTCTCCTGGAAATATGGCACTGTAGAGATTCAATCTGGGCTGTTGCTTTAGGCAGCCTATTTTACCATCATGTGTAAATTTTATTGTTTTATATCTCTGCTCCCAAAATGTGTCATTTTATTTGTCTGTTTTGATACTCTGTTTTTTGGAAGTGCAGAAGCTACTGAGTAACATAATGTCTCACATTTACATTAGCCTAAAATTTCAGGTTAGGTCAGTTCATGTCAGAATTCACAAAGATCAGGATAATATCAAAAGGAACAAGAAGGGTTCACAACTTCAGTCCAGCTCAGTCTGTTCAGCTTATTAATTAGTAGGGAATCTGTGCCTCTAAAGCCACCTAGAAACATACCAATTTTATACTATTTTAGTCTATCATGATCCACTCACTCTGCTGCAAACAGCCCAGGAGTTGTTTAGTTCAGGAATCCCCAGCTTTTTGGGGGGTCGAACGATGCAGCTGGAATTGTGAGTGTCATGGGCACTCTCACAAAATGGCTCCCACGTAGGCACGGGAGTGGAATTGCCCATCCATAAAATGGGCATGGCTGGTCACAAATGCTAGAAGATGAACTGGTAAAACTAAAAAGTAACTTCGGTGAATTTCAGTAAAAAGTGAATTTCAGTTCCCCAGCAGAGAAAGAGAGTTTAAGTGTGTGCTTGGTTTCAGTTTGACAATTTCAAGCGCGTCTTCAAGGCCGTTGAAGAGCTCCGGGGATCTCTGGTAGAAAACATCCAGCAGCACTTCCTGCTCTCAGACCGGCTAGCCAGGTGAGGGACCAGACTGGGCGAGGCCAGGGGGTGCTCTTAGAGGGTTTCCGTGACCCTGTGCGTTTTTCTCACTCACCTGTCAAGCTCTCTTGACTTTGATGTCCCACAAGACAAGTTAAAGGGCTGTAGGAAGAAGGGAGGAAAGCTATGGCAAATCTAGACAGCATACTAAACAGCAGAGACATCACCCTGCCAACAAAAGTGCGTATAGTCAAGGCGATGGTTTTCCCGGTTGCAATGTATGGCTGTGAAAGCTGGACCATAAGGAAGGCTGAGCGCCGAAGGACTGAGGCCTTTGAACTGTGGTGCTGGAGGAGACTCCTGCGAGTGCCTTGGACCGCAAGGCGATCAAACCGGTCAGTCCTAGAGGAGATCAACCCTGACTGCTCTTTAGAAGGCCAGATCCTGAAGATGGAACTCAAATACTTTGGCCACCGAATGAGAAGGAAGGACTCCCTGGAGAAGAGCCTGATGCTGGGAACAATGGATGGCAAAGGAAGAAGGGGACGGCAGAGGATGAGGGGGCTGGATGGGGTCACTGGGGCAGTCGGCGTGAGCTTGGGTGAGGACAGGAAGGCCTGGGGGAGTGTTGTCCATGGGGCCGCGATGGGTCAGACACGACTTCGCGACTAACAACAACAGGAAGAAGGCCCTGATAAGTATTGGAAGAGCTTAAAAGAAAAGCTCCAACCTAAAGCTCTTCAACTTCCGCCTCTCACCCCTCTCTCTCGGTCTTTTCAGGGATTACGCTGCCATTGTGTTCTTTGCCAACAGCCGTTTTGAGACGGGTAAAAAGAAACTGCAGTATTTGACCTTTGAAGATTTTGCGTACTGTGCGGAGCAGATGATTCAGAACTGGACTTTGGGAGCAGTGGGTAAGTTTGGCCCAAACAACAAGGTTCTAGTCCTCATTGTGACTGTGAGAAATCACTTAGAAAGTTATCTAAAGTTGGAGCCGGTATGGGGGGCATTCTGGGGAGCAGAGATGGGAGGCGTGAAGTTCCACTAGGATATAAGAAGCTAAGTCCTACTTAGAAAACAGCAGGATTTCAAGCAGTGCTACCAAAGTATATTTGTATTCAGCTTTAAAATATAACTTAAGAGCTCTTTCAACCAGAAGCAACGTCCGTCGTGTCCAACAGGGTCTTATGCCCAAGTAAACCCGCTGCTGCATCCATGAAACATTTTCCATCAAATTAGTGCATCTGTTTCACAAAGTTTAGGGTCCCATGACGATATCTCTTGGCACTGCCGCCTGTTCCCTTGTAAAAATACAAATTTCTGGATCTTCCGGCCTGCGGGACACAGAGGACCAAACTGCCCACCCACCTCCCAGTTCCACATGTCTCTTCTTCCGCACAGATAGCAATGTGGACGATATGGATGTCGATCTGGACAAGGAATTCCTGCAGGGCCTGAAAGAGCTAAAGATCTTGATGACAGACAAAGACTTGCTGGACCTCCACAAGAGGTGATGCCAGTGGGGTGCTGGATCAGAAATATTTCTCTGGAGTGAGGTCTTCCCCTAAGCTAGTCTGCCCTTTTCGGGCAACTTGGAGGACGTGGTCCTGCTACCAGATTCCGGATGGGGCGCTGTTCTTTGCTTCAGGCGGCCAAAGCCATTTAGCTGCCCCCGTCCCCAGGGAGTCCAAAGACACAGGCCTCTGTGTGGCCCCCCACCCACAGAGCCGTCCTAGCCATTTCTGTTGCAGGGGCAGGTTAAAAATGCTTTGCGTTGCAACGATCGGCCGCATACGGCGGCTGGAAGTCGACACTCCTCTCTCCCTGCAGGCAGGTCACGGCTCAATTTGAAATGAGCAGGTTAATCCAAAAAGAAACCCGGTGGGCAGATTTCTAGCAGCTGTGACTGCAGTGGAGGAAGATCACTGATTTTCCCCTCCTGAGCTTTGCAGATGGCATGTTCTCGTTTCAGACGGCCACTTGCGTCTGAGCGGCAGAGGGGAGTGTTAATTTCTAAATCCAAGCCTTTCCAAAAGTTCTGGCATCATCTCCAATGTCTGGGGAGAGGCATTCTGTAGTTGCTCAGAAGCAGAGCAGGAAAATTCTCTGTGTATGCTCAGAGACACGGCATTCTTCCTCTTTTTTTGTGCAACGGGTGGGGGAACTGGGAGCCTGTGGGTGTTGTTAGACTACAACCCACAACAACCCTCTAGACTGGGCTACGAGAAACATAGAAACAGAGCGAGTCAGAAGGGGCCTCCCGGGCCATCTAGACTGACCTCCGGCACCAGCCGGCTCTGCTCACGACATGCCCACCATGTGCATGTCTGAAGCAGAGACTAACCCAAGGTCACACTCTGAGCGTCAGGCTAGACAAAGCCAAGTGTCTTGAGTCCCAGGCTGTGTACCTTCCTAAACGGGTCCGGGGCTTAAGGTTTTCCAGGACCCCACTGACCTCCTCTCTTTTACGTCTCAGTCTGGTGTGTACGTCCCTGCGAGGAAAGATTTCCGTCTACAACGAAATGGAAGCCAATTTCAAGGTACGCCGCCAGGACTGGGGTGCGGGGGACCTGCCGTGGGTTGCGTTCTTTGGCCGTGAGGTCTTGCATCCGGCTCTGTAGCCGCACCTCCCTCTCTGGGAGCCCCTTCCCTCTGTCGGAATGGCCCAGTGGCCAGATATTGGCCCTGCTTATTCTCTGTTGGCCATCAGATGGGGCTGTTGGACTTCTGAAAATCTCAAGGCAGCAAATAAAGCCTGCCAGTTTGCAACCTTGACTGCATTTTCCTCCAAACAGCATGGCCATTCCAACCATGTTCCCTTCGCATTTTTTTTTAAATGCACCCTTTTAAAAAATACACATTTTCTTGCATTCGTCGGTGGAAGGGCCCTGCTTTGGAAAAACAAGTACCGAAGTGTTTCCGAAGTGCAGTTTTTCCTGCTCAAACTCAATGAAAAGCCAGACCTAAAAAAGAAGGGGGGTTAGTATTTTTGGGGTGGGGGGAAGGAAAGAGGGACTATCTCTGATTACCTCTAACCGTCACCCCTCGCAGAACTTCTCTCGGGCAATGATCAACATTGCTTCAAAGCTGACTCACAGCAAAGATGTCCGGGACTTTTTCGTCGACCTGGTGGAAAAGGTACGCGGTTCCTTCGGCATCGGGAAGTTGGGGCAGGGGGAGACCAAAAGAAAGACTGTGACACAATGGTTTTGGTAGTGCGTGTTTCAGAAGGGCAGGAGAACCAGGGAACGTTGTCCGAAGAAGCAGTAAATTCCTAATACTTTTGAATTCACAACCAAGCGTTAAGGTCAGCAAAGCTGTCCCCAAGTAGCAAGCTTTCAGATTCAACAGGGCCCCTCATCAAGGTGGATGGTAAGGAAAGTGGTGACAGGAGGTTCTCAGGGTGGAGAATGAGAAAAAGACTGGGCTGGGATGGAAACCTTTGGGTGACCCTTCCCACAACCTGTAAATTTGCCCTTGGTCTTGCTCACCACCTTACGAGGGGGGGGGGCTGTCCCTGTTTGTTTACTGCAATTCTTCCTGCCAGGAATAACATATTGGAGTGGGTGGGAAAACTGCACAAAAGCCGGGAAAGTGTCCAAGGATTGCTGGGAGGGGCAAAGGCAGTGTTGAGGAACCCCAGAGGGCTGGATTTGACCCCCAGATAAGAGGTCTTGTCTTGCAGCTTTTGTGTTTCCATGGTTTATGTTTTAATCTAAAGGATTTCTACCGGGCGTGAAACGTAAAGCACATAAAAGCCAATGCATTGGGCTGTGGATTCCCGAGGGCTCGGTGTTCCATGTTTTGGAACAAGGGCACAATTTCTGCTCCCGCACCGTAGACTTTGGGGCATCTCGCCTCTGCTCTGTTTTGATGTGCATCGTGTACCTTTGCAGTTTGTGGAGCCCTTTCGGTCGGATAAATGGAGCACCAACGACGTCCGCCTCTTCCTGACACAATACACGGCTTGTGCTCACACACTGGAGGCATTCAGGTGTGTGCAGACCCTGCCCCCCCCCCCCCGGTGGGTCCTATCTCTCCCCCCCACCAAGTTTCCTCCAAGGCTGTGGTTCCTGGCACCCCCACAAGGACCACACCGCTCCTCAGGGGTCTCCCTTTCCTCAGCAGGTGGGAAGCGAGAACTTAGCCAAAATCATGGATTGATAACTGCTAATTATGATCCCCTCCTGCTCCTCCTAATTTTTGTTTACTATTTTAAAGCTTTGGGAATTCTCCTTTTTTTAAGCCAGAGGCCTGGCATGTTCCAAAGTAGCACCATCTTTATTTAGAATGGTTTTGCATTTTGCCACGGAAACCCCCTTCCTGCAGCTTGAACCTCAGTTCTTGGGCAAAGCACTTTTCTTCCGGTCTTACCAGTTCAACTACTGGGGGAGGAAGGTTTTTCCAACAGGCCACGATGACCATTTTCTAAACGGACAAGCCCCGCTGCTGCCCCGAGCAGCCATTTTGTGAGAGCACCCACGGCACCCTTGCAAAATGCAAAACGGGCCTTTTGAGCTCCAACGGTCGGGGATCTAACTGAGCGCTGCCACTAGAATCGGGAGTGACGTGTATCTCGCTGCCGTTTGCTGGAGAGCGAGAACGGATCGGCTCTTGCCTCCGCGAGGTTTTGTGGACTACAGCTCCCATTGTTCCAGGCTGGTCATAAGAGGTGGATTCCAGTGGCTTCTGGGAAAGACTTTTCTTAGGCCTCTTGGTCTGTTCCCGAGCAGAGAGACCATGGTCTCTTTTTCACCTTCACATGCTCTTCCCGCAGCCCAGCCTTTGCTTTAGCTCTAACCGGAGTCCTTCCGTTTTTCACCCCGCTGCAGGCACCAAGCGCTCTGGGAGAGATACACGGGAACGCTGAAGGCTTGTCTCCTGAAGATGTACCACGACTGAGCCCACCGGTTGTGGTTTGTCTTTTCAAACGCCCGGCTTTAATTCTCCTTGGGGAGAAACGAGTTCCTTGCGAAGCAAAGACAGGACTAAGAAAGGATGGCATCCCTTTGTCAGTGGGAGTCTTTGCCGGTCCCTCTCGCTGGCTGCGCACACACATCCCCTAAGCCGAATCTCACCCCTTTTCCCCTCTCCCTCCCAGCCTTTGTTTTTAAGAAATAAAGCGTTTCTGTCACAACAGCCCCGAAGCCCCCGGCAGGCCTGGCCTTGTGGTGGGATTGAGAGTTGGTTCAGCAAGAGCGTCTGGTGTGGGGAAAATTAAGGTCCCGCCTGTCAGGCGTTGATGCCGTTGTGGGTGACTTATCCGGGATGGGCTCCCCAGCCTGGTGGCCTTCAGAGACACCTGGACTGCAGCTCCCAGAATTCCCCTGCAGCAGGGCCATTGAACTGGGAATTCTGAGTGTTGCCCTCCAACTCCAAACATGTCTGGAAGGCTGATTTGGATGCCTACATAATCTCCAAGCTGGGCAACCTCTGTCTTCAACTGTTGCTTGTGGCAGCTGCTTTCAGCTGAGAAGGGGCATTCTGTACATGCTCAGGAGACCTCTTCCTTTGTTTCTGATCATTCCAGCCTGGCAGCTCAAACCAAACTGGGATAAAGGCTCCTTGTGGTCAAGATCTAGGGGTCACGGGACGCCCCCTCAACGTTCCTGCTGGTTGTGTCCCCGCGCAAGAGCTACGTAAGAGCAAGCTCTGCTCTCCGTGACACCGGGCTTCCTCTTTGCACCGCACCTGGCCAAATCTCACCGTCCATTCCCTGCATGCCATCCCACCTGGGCAGCGCAGGTCCTCACAGGCGCTGTGGGGGATTCGGCCCCGTCCTTGTCTCGCCCGCCCCGATTCCTGACCTCGGTCTCTTCTGTGCCCACAACTTGGACTTTTCTGTCGGACTTGGGTGTCGGTCTTGGCTCTGGTGCTGCTGCCCTGGTCCCGAGCCTCTGCCTGGTGGTCTGCCCCCATGTCCCGACCCCCAAACCCGTTCACGTCACTGGCGGAGCTCAACACCAGCCGCTCTGCCTCTCCCGCTGCTTGCATTCTTCCCCATTCCTTCTCCCCCTGCGCACCTGCCCGGCTGGAGGAGACAGACAGGCAGGCAGAGAGAGTTTAATTGTGCCCTGCAGCCGCCCCCTCTCCCCCGCCTCATTCCTTCCTCAGCACCCTGCGGGCGGCGGTGCTTTCTCCCCCTCCCCACTTCCTTTGACCCCCTCCCATTCGGCTGCACCTGGCTGGGGACTGCCAGGAGTTCTGTGCCGCAGCGGGAGACAGGAGCTCCGCTTCCTCCGGTTCAGAGACCGGAGCTGGGAGAAGGGGTGGCGTTGAGCGCGTCTTTGGCACCCAGGGGGCCACGGGTTCAAGTGCCCAATAGAGCAGGGAAAGGCCTCTGCTGAGCTGGTGCTTCCCATGTTCAGGACCCATGAGGACTGGCAACTTGATGTTACTTTCAAGGAAAAAAGCGTCCAGTTGTACACGGGTGTGTGCCGGAAGCAGGGCTCCCGATGTTCGGGGCTTCAGGTCCCAGTTTTCCTGACTGTTGGCAGGGGCTTCTGGGAGTCCCAAACATCTGGCGATTTGCTTTCCAGCCACGTCTGGCTTCGTGCCACTTTCCCCATCTAGCTCCTCCAAATGTGGGGCAGCAGCTCCCATAATCCCCCAGGGGGTATCGCTACAAAGTGTGTAAGAGCACTAGAGGAGGAGAATTCCCGGCTCACGTCTTTCTTTGGCTTGGCGAGTCTTCCCTGCCCGTCTGCATGCATCGGCGCGAGAAGAGTCGCTTCTGTTTGAAATATATTTGCCTTCTTTCTGAGCCGCTCTGCATGGAAAGGCCTTTATTGTAGCATACAATTAATCGCAATCAGAACTAAGTGGTTCAGAGAAAAAGGCTAAATCGAAGCTGTCAGAACGAGGAAGCGAAGAAGGAAAACTGCAGAGGCACCGTGGGGAGCTGTGCAGCCGACGGAAATTAGTAGGGTCAGGCAACCAACTTAGAGGCTTCCCCCTTCCTCAGATTATGGGGCCGTGTCCTTCCCTCCAGGGCTGGGTACACATGACTGGGATTTTGCCAGCAGGCTCCGGGAACAAAGTGTTCAGCACCGACCGCTGCATAAATTTATCTGAAGCTTCATGAAACGAAGGTTTTTACCCCTGTGGCATCCGCTCCGTTCTCCACTTGCATATCCGGCCTGGAATAGCTTTGCTACAGGGCACTGAGTTCTCGCTTCTCTAAGCTGTCTCGAGCATCATTTTCTTGGTAGAAAGGTAAGCGGAAATAAGCACTTTCCTAAGGAACCACCCTCTCATAGTTCTCTGGCCTCCGGCCTCAAATGTAAGGGAGAGACCTTTCTCTGAATCTCAGTGTGGTTCGGGGCGTCGTCTGGTCGTGACTCATGGCGGGATCTTCTCTGTGGTGGCCCCCGAGCTGTGGCAATCTCATTCTTCCCTCTCCTCACCGCATTAGCACCTGGTGAAAAACAAATGTCTTTTTTCATCTCTGGAGTTCAAAGGTGGACTGATGCTTTGATGATGTGCTATGACATCGGGGAAGGGAGAAAGCGGTGTTGAATTCATTTATTCGTTTGCTTGCTTGCTTTCCTTGCAGCCTGCACTGAACAGTTGTGTTAGACCGTGACTCCTTCTCTAGGCTGAAAAGCGCGTAGAATTAAATAAATGAAGGAATACATACCTAATCCAACACAACACGTCAGGGGACACCAATCTGGGGAAGGTGGATAGAATTTTCCTGGGTAGTCTCTGCTTTCTGTCGGTGCAAAGCCAGAAGTTATCCAAATATAATCTACCTTGCAGGGCTCTTTTCAGAAGTCCTCCAATCTGTGTTTTGGAAACAAATGCCTGATATAGGTTAAATAGCTCTTTTGTCACTGGACGTAGAAGGGGCCTTTAATAAAAGTTCCCCAGACTGGATCAAGGTAATTCAGGTGTGGTGGCTACACACCTTTCAAAGCCGTTTTCCATATTTGTTTCTGCTGGCTGGCTTCAGACAAAACGACAAACCAAGATGTGGGTTTAATATGGTATGTCAGTGAATCGTCGTAGGAACCTAACTATGCTAACAAACCATGGCTTGTTAACCACAATGAGGACACAGAGACCCCCTTGGGTCATGAACTCTAAATTGTTAACAAACCAGAGTTGTTAGTGTGACTTGGCTCACGATAGCCCATAGTTCACACTCAGCTCATATTCTGGCTTGTCACTCTGTGTGAACCTGGTTTTGTGTCTAACCATGGCTGGGGTAAGGTGGCCGCTTAGACATTTCCCAAATGAAGAACTGAATTGCTGAGGAAAGGAGACCAGAGGACAAAGAGTTGTATAAAAGCTGCATATGATAGTTTATAACAAACATGGTTTCCAACTTGTCTCTCTCTCTCTCTCTCTATGTGTATATATATATATATAGAGAGAGAGAGAGAGACAAGTTGGAAACCATGTTTGCTGCTGTGATGTGTACGTGGTCGTTTTTTGGCATGGTTTCTCTCCTTCCACTGACTTGTGAGTAACGAATGTGCTATGTTACAAGCTCGGGAACCCACCTTGCGCCTGAAGGGCTAGAAACTTGCTTTTGCAAATGAAGCGGAGATTCGCCGGATCTGCTGGGTCCCCACTCCGATGTCTCTGCTCGTGGGGGGAAATGTTCCCTCACCTGGGGACCCCCTTGCGCAGAAATAATGCAGGCGTGCACAAGGCGAGCGAACGGGCGGGAGCCAGGCACGTTCCTGCCCTGCGTGGAGGTATGCGCGCCCGACGTTCCCCCTGCCTTGGGAATCGCGTCAGTGCAGTGATGGCTGGGAACAGCTGGCCAGGAAAGGGTGTTTGCTGAAAGCTAAGTGGAACCAGATGTTGGGTGGAATCCTTTGGCAACCCCGCTGCTTGGCGGGGGGCCAGGAATTCGGTGTGGGGGGGCTGGAGGGGGAGAGCCAACACACTCTCCCAGGGAGCAAGCGGCTCGCCTTGCACCCAGCCGCGATCGGGGGGGCGTTTTCCGTGCACCACCGGAGGAGCAAAGCGGGGGTCCCGGCGCGGACCAGCGGCTGTCAGTGTGGTGAGAGATGGTGGCTTCGTATTTGCTTTGGGAGGGGGCACCGGAGGCGGGAGGAGCAGGCCAGGCCTGAGCCACGGTGAGTGAGGGCCAGGGAAGATCCGCAGAGTCGGTGTGGCAGGAGGGGATGCCTTGGCCCCGCTCTGTCGGGCGGAGAGCGAGCGGACACCTCCGAGGGCATCCGTGCCTCTCCCGGTGAGATCGCAGGATTTCTCCGGGGGGATGGCGCCAGGAACGTACAGCGGGCAGCTTCTGCTTGAGAAGTTAAGAACTTCGCAGGTGGGCATCTGGGTCTCTGCTCCTGGGACGCCCGCGTCCTGCCTTCCCAGCGGCGCCATCTGGGCCCGTCTTGCTCCGCTGCGTTGCCCCCAGAGCCTCCATCCCGGCCTCCGCGAAGGACTCCTCCGTCCTCCTCTGCCGTCCTCCGTCCTGGCTTTGAGCAGAGGGGGAGCAGACTTCCTCGGGATCCGGCAAGGCGCCGCGAGGCACGGGGTGTTGTGATGTCTCCACAAGGTTGTGACCCTTCAGAAGGGCAGCAGAGGGTTCCTGGTGCTGAGCCAGCCTTCGCCAAGCAATCCTGGTCAGCGTTCCCGGGCAGAGCTGCGTGGAGCTGATGGGAATTGAGGTCCGCAACGTCTGGAAGGCACCAGAGTGCGGGGGGCTGCCGAGGTCATGCCACCTTGCTCTCCCTCTCCCCTGTGATGGATGGGGTGGCTGCCTTTCGATGCACTTCCGCTCAAATCTGTGTTAGGTGCATTATCTGCCCTGCATTTTCCCTCTTCGAATGTATGCTATTTATTCTTTATCGCATTTGCAATGGACGTGACCATCGAAGGGGTAAGCAGTTAATCTCTGTAATGAAATTGCCCAGGCCGAGGGGCAGCGTGACTGGGCAGCCGCACTCTTGGTCTGGGATCTAGTCCCACAATCCCGAATGTGAGATCTGGGAATAAAGGGACAGGTTTGGCTCAGATGCTGCAGGCTTAAAGGAACACAACAGCCAGGCCTTTGGTGCATTTAGTCAATATTCCTGACACTGAATGGCAGCAGTGGTTTCAGACGCCAGGGACTGAACGTGGAACCTTCCGCAGGCAAGCATCTTATCGGTGAGCTACTGTCCTTCACCTAAAAAGAAAGGTTCTAGTCCTCATGGTTCTGAATAAAAACTGGTTTAAATAGGAATATAGGAAACTGAGTCCAAGCCTTTGGTCCATCTAGGCTGGTAATGTTGATATGAACTGGAAGATGCGGCTTTCTGGGGTTTCAGGCAGGAACTTTCCTCTGGGAATGTAGAGGACAGAACAAGGACAGAAAGCAGGTGTTCCACCTGGAACAACGGCTCCTCCCAATCCGCACAAGCAAGGGCAGCGCACTTGGCACATGAGCAGAAGCTGCGTCTTTCTATTCCAGACCTCAGACTTCAAAAATATATTTTAACGTTCTCAGATGAACAAGCTTGGTTCACGTGTGATGACAAACCATGGTTTAATGAACAAGCACTGGGTTTGTTCATGGATGATTCTCCCAGGCTATGGAGGCCGTGAGCGATCGCAGTTTAAAAAAAACCTCCTCTTGCCTTTGTTTATGCCAGTCTACAAGGCTCAAAAGTATTTGGGATACAGGGACGGAACTGGTCAAAGCAAAGGGAAGCAAACAGCCCCAGGAACTGGGTAAACCATGGTTTTCGTGGATCTGACAGGGCATCATGGCCAGGGCAACAAACCATCATTTAAATAAGCCATGGGTGAGTGTTGTGTGCAGACCCCGCCAGGCTACCGAGGGTAGCATTGCTCCGATGCCAGGCCCGAGGCAGTGTTCGGTGGCGACCACCCTCTTCAAGGGCATCGGAAGACCTGAGCTCCATCCAGTCGGGTGCTCTGCCTCCAGCAGGATGCATGCAAGTCCGCCGTGTACGCAGCTCCTCAGGGACTGGTGGACGCAGGCACGCCGCCTCTGGGGAACGAGGTGGCCATGGCCAGCAAGGCTGGTAGCCACAGATCGCTTCCTCCCTTGGAACCTGTCCAACTCACCCCCCCCACCTTTAGGGCCACCCTGAGCTGCATCCATCACGACTTTGAATCTTTTGATTTTCTGAATTGAATGCCTTTCCTTTCCCTGCCCACATACCTCTTTTTACAAATGCAGGATCCTTTAAAGACACACATCCTGTACATAGAGAGAGACTTTAGGGCTGATAAAAATTCACAACTTCACACTGGAGTTTTATCCCCACACCCCTTAGACCCGTGGGCCTATGTCCTGGTGTGTAACACCCCCTTATTTCTGATTAAGTTTCTGCCACAGAAATCAATGAACCTTTCAGGCGTCCTCAGACCTTCTTGCAAAAGCTGGCATTTTCCCAGTCGGCAACCACAGATGGTTGGTTGTCTGGCAGCTGACTTAGGGGTTAACTCTGCATAGAGCAATAACCTGTGGGTTAATTAAGCCATGGTTTGTCATCAGCTGTGAACTAGGGCAGAAACTTCGTCATCCTCTTGGCACCTCTAAGGGCATTCAAGAAGACCCTTTCCAGGTACCTCCACACCTGTGACTAGGTTTTTTTTCTTTACCAAGGTGGTACCCATCCAGGAACCCTGATTGGCTGCTTGTTGCCTTGACAACTGCTTCTAGCTGATGACAGCCCGGAACCTGGGAAATATTTGATGATGGGGTTAAGGAGGATGCTAGGATAAACTTTGTGGCTGGCCGGGTTTTATATATAGATATTTCTCTAAGCAAGGGCTTATATTTAGCCCTGGCTGGATACAACTTCTCCTTTGAAGAAGCACACAGACATATCTCCTGAAGGAGGTAGATTCCTGTAATTAAATGCCCAGGAGCTTTTATTTTAACAAACGGTGCGTCCAGACAAGTATTGTTTCTCTTCTCTCTCCGGGCTGTGCCAATCCTGTGGTTGATATTTCATTTCTTTGCAATGACTTCTAAATTCCTGACATGTTACAACAAACACACAGATGCACCCCACCTCTGAGACCGGAGGTCACCTATGGTCATAAGGACTAGCAGCCATTCCTTGCCTGATCCTCCACAAACTTTTCTAGTAAAACAGTTGCGAAGAGGCTTGGGCGGGGATTTGGGAGGCCTGAGTCCCTGTTTGGCCACGAAATTCACTGAGCACCTTTGGGCTGGTTGCTGCGTCTCAGCCTAGCCTACCACGCAGGACTGTTGTTGGGAAGGTGAAATGGAGAGGAGAAAGGTCAGCAAGGTTTCCTTGCGAGAGGCAGAAATGAGGGGA
This sequence comes from Varanus komodoensis, assembly GCF_004798865.1. Lineage (NCBI taxonomy): Eukaryota > Metazoa > Chordata > Lepidosauria > Squamata > Varanidae > Varanus > Varanus komodoensis. Next base: position 1,195,090 of record NW_025336157.1, on the reverse strand, counting down.
TAAAATGCAATTAAATGATGTTAATACAACGGGGAGCTGCCTCTGGGTGTTGCAGGGCTTGTGCATCGGTGAGCCTACAGTCGCTCTGCTTGGGGGCCTCGGGATCTTGCGTTCGTTGGGCCTGAGAAGGCAACCGAGTGCTGCATGCGATGAACGTCCTTCTTTTCCCACCGGCCTTCTTCTTTGCAGGTCGAACAATGAAGCCCGTTTCATGCCTCCTCCTGGCAACGCTTCTGAGAGCTGCAATTTTACAAGAACTGGAGGACCCCGACGCGATCACGGTAAAGAGCGAGAAGATCCGCCATTCGGAGCACGTGCCGGGGGGGGGGGGGGGGGATGGATCGCGCTGCAGAGTGCATCCCCCAGGCCAGCTGCTGATGTTCAGCCATTCCTACCTTGCAGGGTTGTTGTTCTATTATTATTAAATAGTCCATTGTACTTCTGCCCTGCCTTTTTCCTCTGGTAAAGACCCAAGATGGCTCATATAATGCCATCTTAACAACAACCCTGTGAGGTAGGGAGGGCCAAGAGTGAGAGGCTGGCCCAATGACACTCAGGGAATTTTATTGCTGAGTGGGGACTAGGAGCCAGATCTCCCAGTTTTCCAGGCCAACACCACTGTTGGTCCCCAGTGCTGCTGGACTGCAGGCCCCAACATCCCCCGCCAGCTTTGTGGGGGTGATGTAGTCCCGCACTCCTGGACGCCACCAGCTCGGAGGAATGCTGCTTCAGAACACGTGAGGTAAAAGCAAGGAGTGCCTCTGAGCGTGTGCAGAGGGCCCCCTCACAAGACAGAAGGCGAGTGTGTTCTTGTGTCTTGAACGGAGGGCCGGAAAGTGAGCGCAAATGACCCAAGCTCCCAGTGGTGAAGGGGACCCCGCTCCCCGGCTGGAGAAGCAGCGCATCCGTGTCGACGCCTCCCCGTTTTCTCCCTCGTCCTAGAAATGCACAGATGGCTACGACTGGGATCCGGAGAGCCAACACTGCAAAGGTACGGGCCCGTGTGGACGGCGGGGGAGCGTGGGAAAGGCTCGTCCGGACGCGCGCCGTTGTCCCTCTGCCTCGGTGTTTCTGCGTGGGGGAAGGCAGTGTTTCCCCAGGCAAGGAGCCAAGCGCCACGTGGCCCCCCGGCACACCCAGGGCGCACCCCGCTTCGAAGAGCAGCCACACCACCTGGAGCGCTGCATGGAAAGCGGCGGGGCGCGTGGGTCTGGCACCTGGGAACCGTCTTCCCACGGAGCTCAGAGACGCACGTTCTCCAAAACGGAAACAAGGGGTTCCTGGGTCCAAATTCGGAAGCAGCAGGGATGCCGAAGTCGGGTCCCTAGCCCCGCACTCTGGGAAGCCCTGGAGCAACCCAGGGCGCCCCGCTCTTCTTCCTGGGTCCCGGACATGCATTGCGATGTCTGTGACGAGGATGGGTCCTAAATTCACCTCTGGACCCATCAGCACGCGCGAATTATCAGTCCTCTATTCTGGAGGGCCACGGGGCCCCGCCGGGCACCTGTCCCCCTACAGCCTGATCCCCCCCTCCTCCTCCTCCTCTCTCACCAGACGTGAACGAGTGCGAGACCATCCCACAGGCGTGCAAGGGGGAGATGAAGTGCATCAACCATTTCGGCGGCTACCTGTGCCTGCCGCGCTCGGCCTCCGTGATCAACGACGTGAGCTCGGAAAGGCCCCCTCCGCCCAGCCCACCCCGGCCAAGGCACCCGCACCCCGTCCCCCGCCAGAGCACCTGCCCCCAGGGCTACGAGCCGGACGGACACGGACCCTGCGTGGGTGAGTCGAGGGCAAGGGGGCGGATCCCTGCCTCCGAAGGGTCATTCTTGGGACTGGGGTGTCAGAGGGAATCCCCTGAACTTGCAGGGACTTCAAGGATGCAGGATATCGGAGCCGCGTGAGGAGGCCGCTGGTCTCTCTGCATGCGCATCCACTTCGGGCTGCGCGGTCCCAGGAAGGACATTCGGAGGGTAAATTTAGTGTGCGAGTCTCTCTTCTCTAAAGGACCCAGCATGGGAGTCCCTGAACATATTTAGCAAGAGGCGAAGCAAATCAGGGCTTGGAGTTTTTCTAAGGATGTACCTAAGGGAAAATTGCTCTGAAACTTTCCAGGAGAACTTTCCTATCTAACTTAGCCCTTCATTCAGAACCATGAGGACTGGAAACTTGTTTTGGGTGAAGGACCCCCACTCGAAGAGAAGAGGCTTTACCAGGGAAGGGTGCAAGGTCAGCCTCTGGAAGCGGTCTTGGAGATTCGCGCTGCCGGCCTGTATTGAGAATCCAGGCGTAGCTGAGTCCTAGGATCGATTGTAAGACTGCCTCCGACATTCCTGTGATGCTGCGTTTTTTCTTCCGCACAGACACCGACGAGTGTGAATACGATTTGCACGACTGCCAGCCGAGCCAGCAGTGCATCAACACGCCCGGCGGTTTTCACTGTCAGTGCCCGGACGGCTATCGGAAAATTGGCACAGAATGTGTGGGTGAGTGAGCTGGACAGAGCGGGGAGCTCTTGGAAGGGGCGCTGCGGACGAGGAGCTTTCCCCAGGGTCCAAGCCCCACTCGGGAGAAGCTCAGACTGGGCCATTGCTGGCAGGCAGCTGCCAGAAACGCTCCAGGGCCGAGGAACAAGCCGGCACCCCTTTTCCAGATAGCCAGCTTTGTTGCTGACGTACGTCAGCTCGTTCCTCCGCTCCTTCACCCCGCACGGTTCCTTCCAAATGCGAACAGCCTGGCACTCTCCTAGCTTCGAGAAATTCCTCTCCTGGAGCTTCAAAATCACCAGGATGAGTTTCTGGGTGAAAGAGGTTGGCATTTTTGTCCCCGCAAACCTTTGACTTATATTCGCACACTCCGGCCTGTTGATTTGAGGGGTGGGTTGGCTTTCTACCTCCCCCTGCGAAAACACACTCCGGCCGGCTTCATCTGAATCAGTCCGTTCCCTGACGGGAAGGGTCCGTGCTGCCGGTTTCTCTGTGAGCGAGGAAAGGCGCTTTGTGCATGCTCAGGGACACGGAGGGGAGGCAGGCGACAATCAGCTCTGTCCTTTCCCCGCTGCAGACATAGATGAGTGCCGCTATCGCTACTGCCAGCACCGTTGCGTCAACTCCCCCGGCTCCTTCTCCTGCCAGTGCGAACCCGGCTTCCAGCTGGCCAGCAACAACCGCTCGTGCGTGGGTAAGCCAGGCGGCCGGCGTGGCACGGCGAGGGGGTGGGCCGGGGGGCCGGCGACCTGTGTCTCTCCTCTCCCCTTTCTCCACACCTCCCTCACGCCTCCCGTCACCTCCTTTCTAAGCTCGAAATTCTGGCCCTCGGCACTCCCAGGTGCTGCAGCCTTTGCTTGCAGGGGAATCCCTCCGGCCCCTTTCAGGTTCCACCCGCCGCATGTTTAGAGCCGAGAGGGGCGGTTGGTGTGCTGGAAATTAGAGGCCTTTTTGCCTGAAAATGTTTGTTTGTTATTTATTATTTATTACATACATTTGCACCCCGTCCTGTCGCTTCAAGCGCTCAGGACGGCTTGCAAGATATAAAAAATACAATAAATGTAAAGCTACTATGTAAAACATTAATTGTTAAAACAATATAAAACACATCACTATAGAAAATGCGACTGTGAAAGGGGGGGGGGAAATAGAAATAAAGTCAAATAAAATCCTAAAACATCTAAGAGCATTAATTGTTAAAATAATGATTGAATGAAAAGATCTTTACCTGATGCTGGAAAGAATATGATGTTGTCCCCAGGCAGACCCCCTCTGGGGAGCAGATTCCAGATGTTCATCAGATTGTGTTTATAGTTTCCTTCTTCTTCTCATTGTCCAAACCTCCTTCCGGGGGATCGAGCCCTGCAGGCCAGCTGCACGATCTCCGTGGGCCCATTTTGGCCCACGGCACGGAGGTTGCGCACCCCGGTAATACATGGACGTCCTTAAGCCCTGGTCTTGGTTCCAGTCGGGAAATGAGGATTAGAGCCCAAGGCATCTCGGAGCAGCCGGCTTTCGTGGGGCAACCGTGAAGGAGGAAGAGCCCTTTTCTATAGGTGTCCGGAGGATCATCTTTGGATAAGCTGGGAGGGGAAAATAGGACCTCATCTCCCCCGATGCCCTGTGTAAGCCGCGTGTTTTGCACCCTCCCCCAGATGTGAACGAGTGCGAGATGGGGGTCCCTTGCCAGCAGCGCTGCTTCAACACATACGGCACGTTCATTTGCCGCTGCAACCAGGGCTATGAGTTGGACCACGACGGCTTCACCTGCAAAGGTAGGTCAGTCTCCGTGCCGCTGTGTGTCTGGCCTTGGGATAGCTCCTCCCTCTGCCCCTCCCACCCTCCAAGCTCCGCCCACCAGAGGTGTGCTCAGGCAGTTTTGGTCCTTGTGCCGTATCCTGAACTTGAAGAAGATAACAGCAGGGGGGGAGATCCGCACGCTTCTGTGTCGCGGCCCCCCCGGCGTGCCCCAGTCTCATGGCTCCGTTGCCGCTGTCAGCCGAGCAGTTTCCAATTAGCCCCTTCCTTGCAATCCTGTGCCTACCTCTTCTAGCTAAGCCCTGCTGAATTCCAGCAAGACCCGTTTCCAAGTAAAGCTGCTTAAATCCCCCTTGGGTTGATATGAGGGTTCTTCAAAAGAAAATGCCACACTTTCAGAAACCCTCTTTATTAAGAATTTCCAAAACAAATCCCTTGCGATGCGTGTTTCCCAGCGTCGTACCGACTTTTGAATGTCGTCGGCAAAAAATATGTAAAATATATTTATAAAATATAAAATCCCAGACACTTTTTGAAGACTCCTCGTAGACATAGCTCTGCTATTTCTCCAGGATTCTCTGGGATTTCCCAGATCCTGGCCAGTGTTTTCTTGGTCCTTGCCAAAAACCCCAAACTGAAAAGGTTGGATTTACTGTTTGATGGAATCGATAACGCGCAAGTCAAGTTAGTTTGGCCCCAACTGGAATCGCCTCCATCTTTCCTAGATGTGGATGAGTGTAGCTACTCGACCTACTTGTGTCAGTTCCAGTGTGTGAACGAGCCGGGACATTTCTCTTGTGTCTGCCCCCAGGGATACCAGCAACTGAGCACCCGCCTCTGCAAAGGTAACCGTGCGATGCAAAGGCTGCTGTTTGGGGTATGTCACGGTCTCCGGCCTGGATCTCCTCTCTGGCTCAGAGGAGGACTCTGGGCTGGAGGATGCATTATGTGACATCCCAGGACCTTCCAGGCCTCAGACATGGGCTTGGAGGGCACCCCCTTCTGGGAGGACTGGCAGCTGGAGAATCAGGCAGTGTCCCTGCGACATTGTGAAGGGCAGGATATAAAAGCCTTAAATACATAAATCATAAATCAGTAAGAGCAGGGAGCTGTGGGGAGCTGACTGCAGGCCCAGATCAGACTTCTTATCAGTGAGCTACTGTCCTTCACCTAAAGAGAAAGGTTTTAGTCCTCATGGTTCTGAATAAAGGACTGATAGGAATATAGGAAACTGAGTCCAAGCCTTTGGTCCATCTAGGATGGTATCACTGACATGAACTGGCAGATGCGGCTTTCTAAGGTTTCAGGCAGGAATTTTACCAGCCTTACCTGGGAATGTAGAGGATTGGACAAGGATACAAAGCAGGTGTTCTACCGGGAGGTACGGCTCCCCACAATCTGCACAAGCAAGGGCAGTGCATTTGGCACATGAGCAGAAACTGTTCATTTCTATTCCAAGCCTCAGACTTCAAAAATTTTTTAATGTTCTCAGATGAACAAGCTTGGTTCACATGGGATGACAAACCATGGTTTAATTAACAGACAGTGGGTTTGTTCATGGATGATTCTCCCAGGCTATGGAGGCCGCGAGCGATCGCAGTTTTTAAAAAAGGCAGCCCTCATAACGTCCCAAGAGGCCTCTTTGCGTAGCTGAGACAACGGCTCTTCTCGGGCAACCTCGGGCCCGCATGGAGTTGTCCATCGTCCTGAAGACCCTCTCCTTCCCTGCCTGGGCTTGACTCTGCCAAGCCGTATAGGAACTCCTTCCTATCACTCCCCTGGGAAGTGTGAACGGGCGCCTTGCTTTCCTGATTTCCCCTTGTGCGTTCGCTGGTGCTGACCAAGCGGCGCTTTCTCTCCCTCTCCCGCTCCAACCCCCGCCTGCGATTCCAGACGTGAACGAATGTGAGACGGGAACCCACCAATGCACCGAATCCCAGAACTGCGTCAACTACTACGGAGGATATCGCTGCGTGGAGAAGAACCGTTGCCAGGAACCATACATGCAAATCGCAGAAAAGTAAGTGCCGGCGGGGCCAGGGGCTGATGGAAGAGAATGAGTGATGCAGTGATTTTCCTAAAATTCCTAACTTGCAGGATTTCTGTCACCCACTGATCTGTGATGGGCATTAGTCTGCTTAATGTATTCCTTTATAAAGGCTTAAATGGCTTAGGCGAGATGCGGCAGGGGCAGGACAGCATTTTCTATTATTTCCAATGGAATAGTTAAGCAAAGCCTCCATATTCAGGAGCAGTCAACCTTTGGGCAACAGATGCATGGCACAAATACGAAGCCTGGGTTGTTGGCATTGGGTCCTGTGTGTAAGGACAGGGTTGGCACCGTCATCCAGTTCCCATGCCCACGCCAATCACTGCTGGACTTCCATCCGAATCGAGTTACAATTTAACTTCCCTCCAGGTGGCCCTGCTCCCCACATCAGTGTAGCTTTGCTCCAAGGCACTGTGGGAAATTAAAACGGCGGTTGGACTTAGCCACTTGGCCCGGTTGGGGTTAGAAATAAAGAACCCTAAAAGAGGACACCCCTTTTCCCAGCGGGCTCTTCCAACCAGTGATCAGACTAGCTGTGGCTGGGGGGCTTTTCCCTTTTCATGATCACAACAGTCGCATTTCCTAGCCACTGCACATGCTTCAGTCATAAAGACCACCTTCGCGGGGTCAGAATGAGAATTAGATATTTTATTTAGCTACTTATTTGTGTGCATTGTCGTCTGCCCCCTGCCCACCCTGCACTTCAGTCAAAAAAAGGCTCCCATAGCTGCTTGCAAAGATTAATCGTGATGAGCCAGCCCCTCCCTGCCTCAGGTTTGTATTCTGAAAGACACGGCACAAAAGGAAAAGGGATTGGGAGGGTGGAGGAAAAATGCAGGCACCAGCTTTCTTTGTTTCAAAGATCTTCTGGGTGTTTGTTCTTACAGAGAAGGGCCAAACAAGATCCCTGCATCTCTTCTTTCTCTGGCCAATACAGGGGGCTATGCTGGCCTTTCCCTCACTGGGGCGGACTTCTAGTAGCCCTCGGATCTCTGGCTGATAGACTGACCAGCAGGGCACTGACCATTTTTGCTTTCCTTCTGAGAAAGAGGGGCAAAGCCAGCTCCTTGCACACCCCACTGACCGCAAGTGTGGCATTAAAATAGTGTTGCTAAGTCCTCACAACAGCTGTGAAAACATATCACCCTCAACCAAGCTTATTCATTCCACAGCCGCTGCCTCTGTCCAGCCACAAACCCACTCTGCCGAGATAAACCATCATCCATCATCCACCGATACATGAGCATCACGGCTGACCGGACGGTGCCGTCTGACATCTTCCAAATCCAGGCCACCAGCATCTATCCTGGGGCCTACAACACCTTCCAGATCCGCTCGGGCAACGAGCAAGGAGAATTCTACATCCGGGTGAGTCTGTCTCCTAGCAACAGCCAATCAGAGAGGCCCGGTGCCCATGTCTGCAGTCTTTCCAGGCAGCAGAAAGTTGGTCAACTATTTACAAACCATGTAAGCTTAGGTGCATAAGCTTCCCATCACTGGGACTAGGTGGGGTTGAATCATAATACGAAATCAGTAGATGACCTCTTGCATCTTAGGCACTGCCGTATTCAGGAAAAGCACTTCTTTCATGCCTCCCAAACAGTGTAGCATCTTTTAAAGAAGGGACTGTCTAATTTGGCTGATTGCTGGTGAGGCAATGCAGCTCATGCTTCTCTTAGATCAAAGTTTTGGCAGTGTCTACGAGGCTCTTCTTTTGAGGTGGAGGTTCTTATAGAGATAGGTTTTGTACTGGAATAATCGTCAGCATTCACAGATGTGCGGGCTCTTTTCACGTAAACATCTGCTTGACGGAAATGAGCAAAGCATCCGCATAAATGATTCTTTGTGCTATTCTGACCACTCAAAGACTGACGTTACAAAATCGGGAGGAGAAACAGTCACTTCCTATAATGCCTTGAACGGAGAACCTTCCAACATCTTCAGTGTTTGCACAGGTGTCCTGGAGATGCCCACTTCAAACGGATGCTTGAAATGTATATTTCCAATGAACACTTCCAAGGAATATTTGGTCTACTTTTGTTGACATCAACGTATAATTCCTAGAAAGTGGTTTCCATCTCAGGCGGACCTATTGCTATGGATATATACACATCTATGAACATATATTTTTTTAAAATGGGGGGGGGGCAAGTTTGTGAAAACCTGTTGGAGCCACTACAAAGACCTTGTCCTCGAGCATCGTTTAATCTGGTGCTCACAAGATGCGTTGAACTTGTTTGCAGCAGGCGGTTGGAATTCAGCACAGAAAAATTTTGGAGAAAAATTTTGCTAGGGAAGGTCACGGGTGTTGTTCTCTTTCTGCTCACTCTCCGGGGTCACCGTTGCCCTCCTCTTCCTCGCAGCAAATCAACAACATCAGCGCCATGCTGGTCTTGGCCCGGCCGGTGACAGGCCCCCGCGAATTCGTTCTGGATTTAGAGATGGTCACTGTGAACACCCTGATGAATTACCGTTCCAGCTCCGTCCTGCGTCTCACCGTCTTTGTGGGCGCCCATTCATTCTAGCTGCACTGCGGCTTGCCCTGACCTGGCCGAGGAGGGGACAGGTAAGTGGACCGCACCTTAGCCCAAGGCCATCAGTCCCCGGCAAGGTGGGCACGGGCCGTGGCTCCCCTCATAGAGAGCGGGCCTTGCGTCACGCGGAAGGAGCCAGGTCCGGCCTCATGGTGCTGCACAGAGGCGGCACTGACTGCTCAGTTAGAAACATCCTTGTCAGAGACTCAGCCCTTGCTGGTTCCAGGTTTGGAGGGTGCCAGGGCAAGGTGCCCTCAACCGGGCCCTCTCCCTCAGTAAAGCACGCACTCCTTGTTCTTAAAAGCACTCTCCATCATTAATAGTTCCCCAGAATTTCAAGAAAGTGGTGGGGGACCTCAAATTTTATTCATTCGTTTATTATTGAAGTCCTATAAAGCCCTAAAAGGCCGAGGGCCTGGGTACGTGAAGAGCGTTTCCTTCCATATGTGCCTGCCCACCTCTTAAGAACTGGGGCAGAGGCCCTCCTCTGGGAGCCCTCCTTGAAGGAAATTAGGAGGGTGACTACCCGGAGAAGGGCCTTCTCTGTGGCGGTGCCCCGATTGCAGAATTGGCTCCCCAGAGAGGTTCACCTGACGCCGTCACTTGATGCTTTTCAACACCAGGTCAAAACCTTTTTATCTTCCCCATGTTTCAATACGGGTTTTATTGCTGACTGGTTAAGAATCTGACTAGGATGCTGTGTTTTATTCTATTTTGTCTTATTGTTAAACCATCCCGAGACTATGGTAAGGGTTGGTCTAAAAATGGTTTGGATAAATAAAAAATACAACATACATCCTTGGCAACCCATGAGTCCAAAAGCCGCCCCAGAGGATGTGGGCGCACGCCGTGCCTGGGCTACACTCTCTCTCTCTCCCTCCACGGCAGAAAACATCTGCAGGAAGGGAAACAGGATGTGACGTCACAACACCAAATGCCAGGGCAGGAAGCTTTGCATCTCTCCTGTCCGCCCACGAACCAGGAGCACCACTCACCAGGACTTGAGAGAGCCTCTGGAAGCTGCGGGGGCTTGCAGCTGTGTACCATGGTCGTGGAATGACAGCCAGCCCCCTCCAGCACAGCCCTTTGAGCCATTGCGCTGCCCAGCGATGCTACCCTGTCTCCTGCTCCCGAGGAAGGAGAGAAGTCACCCTGCATCTCAGAGAATGGATGGCACGTTGGACTTTGTGGCGATGCTCCGGTTCTGTCGTTCTGGTTAAAACAGAGGAAAAGACCAACAAAAATGAGTAAAACAGTTTTTTTAAAGGAAACAATTCAAAGAGACCGTTTGTGGTGTTCCTATATTGCCCCGATGCCCCCAAACCTCCAGACCACATTCGGGTTCTGTTCTGGTCCTTTTCCGCCAGGCCAGAGTGGGGGAGCAAGAGAAGCGAGGGGAATTTATCTGACCAGAACCTGCCTGGGTTTTCTCTAGCAGTTAGAAAGCATTTTTACTTGCCATTGTTGGATTGAGTCCCTATCTCAAAACAAGCAAACAAAAACCCAACCCCAACCGACTTACCAACCTTAAGCAGTCCAACTTCCTTCCTTACAAGGACAGCCTAAAACAGTTTGGACTTTTTAGTTTAGAATAAAGTTTTTAAAACTACGTGCAGTGTGGAGAGTTGTAGATGTCTCTAGCAAAGGGGCATTTCTCTTACTGGTGCTCAGATTGGCCTCCCTGCCGTGGCTCTACTGCCCCCATTTGGAGTGAGCCCCCCAACCCTTGAGATATTTGAGGACTGTAATCATGCCTTCTTATGGTTCTGTCTTCCCCAGGTTAAGCCCAGCCGGTTCTTCCAAGGGTTCTCGATAGGACTTGCTTTCCAAACGTCTCACCGTCCGCTCGGTTGGCCTCCCTTGGTGCTGAGCGTATTTATTCCACACTTGTGAAGACTAGTGGAAAGGACCTCCGGGTGCTGGTCGACTGCAGGCTAGACATGAGCCAGGCGTGTGACGCGGCTTTCAAGGGAGCAAATGCCACCCTCGGATGCATAGCCAGAAGCATGGCTTCTCGATCGAGAGAGAAGTTACTGCCACTCTGTACGACTCTGGTCCGCCCGCAACTGGAGTGCTGTGCTCAGTTCTGGGCTCCTCATTACAGGAAGGATGTAGCCAGGTTGGAGTCAGTGCAGCGAAGGGCCACAAGGTTGGTGGCCGGTCTGCAGGGGATGCCGTATGAGGCGAGACTGAGGGAACTGGGTCTCTGCAGCCTGGAGAAGAGGAGACTCAGAGGGGATCTGTTGGCAACATGCAGGTATGTGAGGGGGTGTCACGCGGAGGTGGGCAGAGACCTGTTCTCCCCTGCAGAGGAAGGCAGGACGCGCTCCAACAGAGCCAAGCTCGGGGAGCCAAGGTTCCATTTGGAGGCCAGGAAGCACTTCCTGACAGTCAGGACCCCGAGGGTGTGGAATGGGCTTCCACGAGAGGAGGTTGAGGACCCGTCGGTGCGGGTGTTCAAGGACAGGCTGGACGTGAACATGGTGGGCTTGTCGTGAGCGGAGCCAGGTGGTGCAGGCGGTCAGACTAGATGGCCGGGGGACCCCTTCCAACTCACTCTGTTTCTGTGTTTCTTTGTAAGAAGGAACCAGGAAGTCTGAACTGATGTCAGCACCTGCTAATGTTGCTGCTAGGCCCCCGCAAGCCCTGGCACCGCTCTCCCAACTTAGATGTTTTTGAAATAGGTTTAAACAGATGCATGGAAGAATAATGGCCCATCAGGGCCGTTAAGTCATGATGGAGCTTCCAGGGTCAGAGACCCCAAAGAGCTGCATATCCAGGTATTTATTGGAGGCATATAAAATTAGGAATGGTCCGGGAACAGACAGCAGAGAAGCCAGGAATGAGCAGTGCTTGCACTATCAATCTAACAATGCATAGTGCTTGGTGTAATGGAAGGTATGCAGCCTGTTTTCCCAGTGGTGGACAGGAGGGACCAAGCGGGTCGGTGTGAGAGGCGTTTTCTCCGGATGGGCCGATAGAGGCAGCAGCCGACTGGCCCTCAGCGCCACCGCAGACGCAAAGGCCTGTGCTGGACACGGGCTGGATTGCACCATGTTCAGGACGCCATCCAACCTTAAGCCCGGTCATCGTAACTCTCAGAATTACGCCTCATTCGATGCCGTGCAATGGAAAAATAGTAGGAATTCCTGAGGAAAAGGAAGCCGTCGGCAATGTTTTCTTTTGGCGTGATGACCAGAAGAATGTGTGATATTTGTATATTTAAAGCAAATATTATTTCTTCTTTCCAAGGTTTAGAGTCTCAATCTGTCCATTTCTGGACTGCCTATTTTTAGAGAGCCCCTTCTAATTAAGCAGGGGTGGGGAGAGGGGGTGGTGTTCCTTAATGTCTGTGAATCATCAAACTATGCTGTGGCCGTTTTGTAGCATCTCTCTGGGCCAGGGTAGGAGAAAATTTTCCTTCCTCCTTCTCTCCAGATACCAGAACTCAGAGAGATCATCTCGTGAAACCGACTGAGTGTGGGAGAAAGATTTACGACAGGTGAAATGGAACACTTCTTCACCCAGTGCAGGGTTAAATGACAGAATTCACTTCTTTAAGTTGCAGAAAATTTTATTAGGTTACCAAAAACAGTAAAAAAGAGATTAAACGAAGAAAACCAAGGGATGGAACAGGCCCTGCCCAAGTCTAAGCACCACCAGCAGGAACTGTCCCTACGCGCTCTTCGAGATGCGAAATCAGAATCATGATTCCACGTGATCTACGCCGGCAGGAAAGAAGTGCTTTTTCGGGCCGGTAAATTTCCGTGATGGGGTCACGCGTGTGACTCCCGGGCATCCCATTTTACAGGGGTGTGTGTCAGCCGTTGTCTGTGCAATACAGGTGTTGTTGTGGCAGGTCTTCGCCAAATCTGGCCGGGGGAAGGCGTGTTCTGGTGGAGGACGGGGATGCGAGGCGATTCAAGGCAGGGGGCCCTGTGTGCAGTACAGTTGGGCCACCGTCTTGCTCAGGGCCGGGCCCAGGTTTCTGCAGCGGGGATTCAGGGGAGGGGGAGAGAGAGAGAGAGAGAGAAAGGTGAAGGAGGGCAGGAGAGACCCAGCCTTTGCTTTCACACGCCCCCAGACGAGGCGAGTTTCGGCTTGGCAATTGTAGACGCAGCTTCAGTCTATGTGGATTTGCTCCCGTCCTATCCTGCTTGCTTGTGGGCACCCCTTGCTGGGGAAGATGGGTAGGAGGGTACTGTTGTGCTCATATCCTGCTTGTGAGTTGCACATGGGCAGCCACTGTGTGGACGAAAGGCGGAACTAGGCTGGACTGGGCGTCTGTCTGATTTAGCCTTATATTCTTGTTTCCTCCGAGGGAACGGTGTACATCCCCCGCTTTCTCCTTATCCTCCTAAGAACCCTGCGAGGTAGGTGAGGCTGGAAGCCAGCAACAGGCCCAAAGTCAACCGGGAAGCTCCCTGGCCGAGCGGGGACTGGGCCACCGGTCTTCCCAGTCCCTGTCCCACCCCTTGGCCATCACACGGCCCTGGCTGTCGTTGAGGAGATCCCAGGGCAAACGCTTCTCCCAGGCTGTGGGCTTCCGTCACTGCTGGAGCTCCGGTTTGCGCGTGCAGCCGTTCCGTCCCAAGCCCAGGAAGGACGCGGTCGGCAGCCACGCTGCTCCGCTCCTCACCTCTGCAGTTTCCCACATTTGATGCTGCTCAGCAGCTGCTCCTGGTCCCGCGGGGTCTGGCAAGCGGCGTAGGCGGCCAGCAGACTGCGGAGGGACAGAAAGGCCATGAAGGGTCACGAGTGGCCACCGGCCTCCTTCCAGCACCCAGGAACTCGCTCGCGGCGCGCAAGGGGCCGAGTGCCAGCCCAGAATTGCCTGCTTGGGGTGGAAACAGCTCTGCGGAATCGGGTGGCTCTCTGCAGAGGGCAGTGCAGAGGAGGTGCGGGTTGGGTCCCCAGGATCTCCAGGCGAGTTAGGAAACCGCCCCCGCCCGAATCCCCGGAAAGCCCCGGCTGCCCACCATTGCTGGGTTGGATGGGCCCAGGTATGTTCTGTTTCAGCGGAAAGCGAGGGCTGCCTTTGTACGAGGAGGGCCTCCGTCCCGTTTTGATCACGTTCGAAGCCACCTTCTGCCCCCCGTCAGGATTCGTTCCCCTGGCCAGAGCTGCCCAGCCACTCTCCTCCTCCGAGAGCTCGCTTTTGGAACGGGACAGACGATCGGGCGGCAGGTGCCCCCTCGCCCACCGGTTCCATCTTTTAACGCCTCCCTCCACCCGCTCAGCTGCCCTCTCGGCCCCCTGACCTGGCGGGGGTCTTGTATCTCTCCAGAATGGCGGCCGCCTTGTCGCCGCTGATGCCGCTGATCTGCAGCAGCTGCCGGGCAAAGACTTCGCTCACCGTCTGGGCCTGGGGGGGAGAGCGGGGTCAGGGCCGGCGCTGCTCCGGGGCCCCGTCGGCAGCCAGCCCCAGTGCGGCCAGTGGCGCGCTTGCAGGATCCGCCCGGCCCCCGCCGGAGCTCTCCACAAGCCCGCCACACGAGGCCTTCCTCCGGCTGCGGTTGTGCTCGCGGCACACGCCGCACCTGGTGCCGGCTTTGCTGCCTCGCCTCGCCTCGCGCGCTGCACCTTTGCTACTCCTGCCTGGTCATCCGGCCTCAGGTACGTGCGCCCTCTGCGCTTGCTCGCCTGCTTCTCAACCCCAGGCTCGCTCACAGCTTGCCTGACTCGCACCCCCTGTGCCCGCCTGCGTCTTGTCCCTTGAAGCGACTCTGCTTCCGTCCCGACTGAGCAGAATTTGGGACTCTGCTCCCTCGGGTCCTGCTGCCCCGGTCCCGGAGCCTCTGCCAGGACCCCTGTTTCTCTAGCCCGGTGTCATTGCTACCTGCCGACTTCAAGAATCTCAGGTGGCCAACCGTCTTCCTCGCCCCCCGATCGTTTCTGACCTGGAGAAGCCAGGAAGGGAACCCGGGAGCGCTGGGGCATGTGAGGCAGGCCTTGCGCCACCCAGCTCCGGCTTTTCCTGCTTTTCCCGCATCGCGTCAAACTACCTTGTTCTTCACAGCCCCCTGATTAAACTCGGGAAAGGTCAGGAGCCGGCAGGAGCCGTCGCCGGCCTGCAGGGGGCGTTCCTGGTCCAGTTCCTCCTTGGTACAGCTTACCAGCCGTTTGTCCTGAAAGGAGGGAAAATGACACTAAATCCTCTCCTCTGCCAGGCTCAGAGCAGCCTCCATGGCTGGGGTTGATGGGAGTTGCACTCCATCAAATCCCAGGCAGGGTAAGGCTGGATCCAAGCATTATCTCTGAACTGTTTTCCAGATATCTAGTAGCGCACGCCAGAACAAGATTCCTTACTTCACCCCTATTTTAGTTTAGTCTTAAACTGTGTACCCTGCAGTTCTTTTCTAAAACGCAAAGTTCTCCCCACTTCCACCCTGTGAACAACACGGTTTTGCTTTTTAAATCAGTTTCCTTTCCTTTTTTTAATTCTCCTTTACCTCGACCTTTCCCCCCACCCCGCCCCTCTGGCATTCTTCTCCCCTGCCCATGATGTCTTTTCTGAAAATTCAGCACTGAAATAGGCAAATTTGCGGACGTGAAACAATAATCATTTGAAAAGAAAGATGCCAAGCTTAAGGCGGCAGTGGCCTGAAGGGAAATCTTGCAGGAAGGAAATATTGGAAACAAGGGCTTAAGCGTTCCATGTCTTGCCCCATCGACTGCATAATTGGGAAGGGGGGGGGAGAGCCTTTTATTGTTAAAAATAATTAAAAGAGCTTTTCAGTATATAAAAATAAATTCGGAAGCATAGACAAAATTTGAACAATACTCTCACAAATCATAAATTTCCCAGATAAGTAAAAAAATGCATACGAAATGTTCAAACCACCCAGAAACGGAGCAGCCAAGAGACGGGACCGTGCTGGGTGGAGGATGCCCTGCTCTTCCCCGGACTCACCCCATACAGGGCGGCCAGGTGCCGCGTCATGAGCGTCAGGTAGGCAGCGGATTCCCGAATGTCACGGGTGCGTTTGACAAAGAAGCCATCCACCACCTGGAGGAGAAAATGGTTATCCCACTGCTCTGCTTCGAGGCGGGCTCTCCTACTGCCTGGCACTGAGCAATCGCAAATAGTGGGACCCCGGTAAGCATTAGAGGAGGGAGAACCCGGGCCAGGGAGACTGGGTTCAGACAACACGATGATGGCTTGAACATGGCTTGTTGCTGAATCGTGGCTTGTTGCTGAATCCCGAGTCGTCGTATGCAGTCGGCATAACAGATCATGATGAACAACCCGCGGCTCACAACCAAGGGAGAGATCTCAGGTTCTCTTCACGGGGAACAAACCCTGGCTTATTAACGCGGCTGGGTTCAAAGAAAGCAACAACCCGTGTTTCAACAACGACCCACAGTTCTGCATAGACTCAACCATGGTTAGCTATCGTGTTGTCTGAACCCAGTCACTGTATGCTCTGAACCATCTACAAAGGAGAGCTGGGAGAAAGCCAGCGCAGGGTAGCCCTGCTTGGGTTTTGAGGCCTATGGGGGAGGGATACTGACGCTCTTGGGGGGGTCCATACCTGGGTGTTGGTGATCGCTTGCTGCAGAGTCTTTTCTGGCAAACTGAGGTGTTGTGCAGAATTCAGATCCTCCACCAGGTAGATGGGGTGGGAAATTCCACACTGCCGCAGGCGGAACTGGGAGCATGATGGGTCGGGGGGGACGGGACAGGAAGTTAGTGACTGGGAGATACTGCAGCTCAGGTCACTAGTATGAGCTTCTGGGCCAGTTTCTGGGTGTCCCCAAAGGCAGGGGTGCCAAGGCAGGTGTGCTGCGGGCATCCTCAAGTCCCGCCTGGCTTGACAGAAGAGATCAAGCCAAACATAAAGCGGTGAGCCCTGGTGCAGCTGGCACCCTGCCGCCCTGTGAGCCTAATGAGGCCCCCGCTGGCCGTTTCCAGGCCCCTCGGTACCTTCTGCTCGCGGAAACGGCCATCGACAATGCTGCTGCACAAGTCGGGCATCCTTTTCCGTTCCACCACGTAGTCCAGAACCAGCTCCCGGGCTGTGCATCGTCGTGGCTCTCCTGGAAGGGTGGGCACAAGGCCGGGAGGAAGGAAAATTAAGGACGGAAAGCTGCTTTCTAGCCAGAATCTAAAGCCCTCAAGGTCGCTCGGAGCACAGCTTCCAGGAACGCCGCTCCGGAAAGGCAGCCTCCGCTTGGGCCCAAACACACCTGGGGCAGGAGCGGCCTTCTCCCGGGCTACCCAGAGGAAGTCTCCGACATGCAGCTTCCGGATGCTGAAGGGAACGTGGTTGCGCTGGAGCTCGTCCACCAAGTCCTGCTTCCGGGATGCGGGGCCTCTGAAGGAGAAGCGTGAGTAAGATCGGCTGGGCAGCTCTGCTTTTTTTCAATTAAGCAGAATCTTGAGATCCACCTCCTAGAATAATGTGCGAAACGGTGGCATGGGGAGAGAGGGCACTGCTCTGTCTTCACATTGAAGGGCTGGGCTGCCTTTCCGGCACGAGAACAGATCCCAGTGTTTCCATGCACAAATCCACCCTGGGTTCCCCTGCCAGGCTGTCTTCATTCCAGCAACTCAACCATGACGGGCTCTTCCCATACTTTCCTAACCCTCTCCAAGCTCAACCTCAGAGGCCCTATTCCAAGTGTCATGGACAGAGCCAGCTGGAGCCAGGGGTCAGACTAGATGCCCCTTCTGGCTCATTCTATGTTCACCCATGGGGTGTGCATCTCAAGGTCATCTCATTTTAAAATGCTATTAATTGTAACGTG
Source organism: Varanus komodoensis (assembly GCF_004798865.1). NCBI lineage: Eukaryota > Metazoa > Chordata > Lepidosauria > Squamata > Varanidae > Varanus > Varanus komodoensis. Next base: position 1,177,511 of record NW_025336157.1, on the reverse strand, counting down.
TTCTCACAGCTGAAGTCTGTAGCAGCATCTCTGACCAACAGGGACAGACGTCCCAAGCAGGTACATACCCTGGCAGTCCATAGAAATGGACGCCAGGAAGACGAATAGGCCTGCCCCCTCCCCAGTGAGGTGGAGCAGTCCCTTCCCCAGGGGAATGATGGGGACAGAGCCGCTCCACCTGGGAGCTACGGGAGTGTCCACAGGCATGGCTTCCTCGGGTGAGGCGGGCAATGCGGATCCAACTCTGCCTCCGTGAGCAGCCTTCTCTGCGTCAAGGAAAGGTCTGTTCCCACTTATGCAAAGCTGGATAGTTTTGTGAGTATAAATACATTAAGGGCACAATTCAAAACGACAGGAGCGGGAGGCTGTTCTGGCCGGCGATCCAAGCCGGCTCTGGGCGAGCACCGGAGGCTGCGCTGCCGCAAGCGTGCGCCTCCAGCCACGACACGCGTGTCCAGGCCTCACCCACACGCACCGACACCTCGAGCCCAGCGCCACCGGCCACAGCTGCCACTCACCCCGTGGTCTCAATGATGTCGACACAGAGGATGATGTCGAACTGTCCAGGCTGAAGGGTAAACTGAGGCATGGGTGGCTCTGATCCTGGCTCCACAGAGCCAGGCCTGGAAGAAAATGGGGAACCACGTCAGACGGCCTTGGAAGACTGCCCCCCGCCGGCTCAGAGGGCACTGATTCCAGCATCTTCTGCCACAGAGGAACGTCAAGATCTGCTTCCCGTTTGTTTTGCTCCTCAAGCGTGTTGGGGAAACGTGCCCACCAGAGCGGGGCTGGCACCTCACGGCCAGCAGCTGGAAGTTCTGGGGACCGACGGGATGGGCGGCTCCCGGGCAGGATTTAAAACAAGACGCATAAGGACGCTGGAAGCAGGGGGTCCGACCACGGCTCCTTGCAGCCCAGTGTTGCTGACACAGACTGGCAGCTGCAGCTTGTCAGAGTCGGGGGTGGCAGGCCTTCCTGGAGAAGCCAGTGGCTGAGCCTGGGGATTCTGCCCGCAAAGCGGAACCTCTTGACGCTACGGTCCTTCGCCCAGAAGATCCAGGTTCCGGACCTCCTGGTTCTCAGTAAGGAGCTGACATAAACAAGGAAACGGGAAGCTGCCTGTGTCAACCCGCTGATCCGTCCAGGGCGGCGCTGGACGAGCATGGCCTGCGTGAGGAAACCTCCGCCTTCCAGCAGAGTTCCTAGAGAAAAGGCCGCATCTGCCCCAGACAAGAGCCCTCCAAAGGTGCTGGAGGACAACACCTCCCCTCATCCTGAGCCAACAGCCCTGCCAGCTGGGAAGTATGGCTGTGGCAGTGTAATACATCTGCGGGGGGCAGACTGAGGAGGCCTAGTGCAGGAAAATGAGCAGGGGAGCACCCCGATCCAACCTGTCCGGGACGTGCCCATCTCTACTGTCTTCCTCCGAAAGCAGCAGCTCTTCTCTGATTTCAGCTGCCGGGAAGTTGGGCTCCTGACCGTTTGGCGCTCTCAAACCTGCCAGCTCCTGGGCTAAGGCCAGCCCCGCCTCCGTCAGAGAGTATCTGGGGAAACAGAGGCAAGTGAAATCTGTCTGTGTTTGGGCCCTGCTGGACTCTCCCTTCCTGGGGCTGCAGAACCTCAGGCCTGAAGGCCAGACCCACGTCCTGAGGAATTCATCCCTCCGGCTGGAAAAGGTTCTGCATGCCTCTTTTGGGGGACAAATACCCGCAGATGGATGCAACTCTGAGGACTCATTCGCTTAAAATGGAGGCATCCTATTGAAAGCTCACACGTCTAAGTCAAACCCAAGTTACATACATTCATGGATTCTCCATCCCCAAATCTTGGGCGCAGTATATTCACCTGGCTGGGATATTGGTCTTGAGGACTAGCTCCTTGCGAATCAGAGTGCTGACTGCAGACCAAGCATTGTTCTTATTCCCAGGATCCACCTATTATGGGAGCAGGGAACCCAGCAAGAATGAACATCATAACCAGAGAGAGAGAGAGAGTTCTACAACTTGACGTTTGCTCTGGATCCCGGGAAGAGGCGACGAGTCTTGGAACTTACCAGAGTGAAAGATTTATCACACAGCGGCTGTGCTGCTCTCTGCAGCTCCAGCTTTGTCAGGTAACCCTTGGAGTGAGAACTCTGGGAAAAGAAGAACAAATACAGTCACCTTCCAATTCCCCCCCGCAACAATCGCCACAAACAAACTCGCAGTTCCCCAGTGTGGGAGCCCATCCATTCGTGGCTTTCTGCCCCACCTGCTCCAAGGCTCTGGGACGACAGCCCCACCCCAAATGCCTCCTGTGAGGGTCAGCTGGGCTTTGCCCCCCTGGCTCTTACCATGCTGTCCTGGTAAAGGGCCAACAGCACCGCATAAGCGGCCGAACGCTGAGTCGGGGCGTAGCGCCTGCCGCGCTGGCGTGATCCGTGCCGCTTTTCCTAGAAGGAGAAAGAGCAATCGGGCGTGCCCAGGCCAGGGAGCGCCGTCTCCTCCACGGGCCTCTCCCCTGGGAGGCCAGCGAGGCTGGCAGCTGGGAGAGCCCCAGCCGCATCGGCAAGACCCCCGGGACGCACTCCCCCTCTTCTCCGGGCAAGCTGCCGGGTCCCCTGCCTCTTGCGCTGGCCTGCACAGCAGTGGCGGTCCGAAAGAGGCGGCGGAGCGGCGCCCGGCCTGCTCGCTTGCGGGCCCTGCGCCACCCAAGCCCATGGCCAGCAAGAGCAGCCAGGAGTGACGCTGGTGAGACATCTGAGGCGATCACAGCCTTTGGATCTGATACGCAAGATGCCAGCTGCCCCGTTGCACGGAATCTCTGCATCGGGATACCTTTCAGAAGAGCGGCAGGTATTTGCAATTCTTCTGATGAATGATGGGGAGGATTTTGATCTGTCAAGCTGCAGCCAAGATTTCTGCAACAGCCAAGGATCCTTTTCTAACCCATTTTGATTAATAAGGGGTTAGAAGATGTGTTGGTCCTCACCTTTAATTGCTGCTCGGGCTTGTCGGAGCACGAAGGCGGCCACCGGGCTGGAAAATCAGCGATGGAGGCACCTTTGCAGCTGGGGAGGCCATCTTCTTGTCCTGTCCAAGAGGAAGCAGGGGCCTGCAGATCTGGAATTCATGACGCAAGTTCTCTAAATTGACGGCACTCACGGGCACCACCACAAAATGGCTGCCGCAGGAGGTGTGGCAAAGGACGAGAAACTCGCCCCGAAGGTGCAGAGGGTTAGGGTCAACACTCGTCAACACATCTCAAAACTCCTTTAAACCCAACATCGACAGAAATCAATTTCAGAGTAATCACAAATGCTAGTGAGAAAACGTGTTGATTTTTTTTTTTAAGAGGGAAGAGAAGGGCACTCTGGGGGAAGCCAAGAACGGCGGCACAGTGTCCCCTGCCGGAAATGGAACCAGTTCAAAGAGTGCAGGAGGTCTGGCTCACAGTCACAAATTCCGTGATCTAAACTGATGGAGGACGTTTGCGTCTATGCACCTGCTTTCTACAATCCTCTCTCTTTTTCCCACAAAAGAGGAAGCAGGACAAAAGAGTCCGCGAAAGACTACGCACCCCAGCAGCAAAGTCCTACTTAGCTGTTCTTCGCCTTCTAAGATAATACCAGTTTTCCTATTTAAGGCCTCGCAGTCAGAAGAGCCAAAAATGGGAAAGGAGAGTCCCGACGTGAAGAGCGCTGCTTCCATCCCTTGTCTGCCTTATGCACGTCTGCCCAAAACAAGCCCAAAGTCTGGGCGAGGCAGGGGTGCAAAGCCTGAGACCTGAGAAACCAATCCAGCCCTCCAGGAGTCCCAATTCAGACTTCAGGGGAAACCCAGGTTGCCAAGCTGGCTTTTAGCACCAATTTCCTACTCCGTTCTTCTCAGATCTTCCTCTGTATTGTCCCTTCCAGCTGCCTGATACAACCCATTTGATATTAAAATTAGATAATACTTAATGGGGCAGACATGTGATTAAACAACCATTAATCACCTTTTGGAAGCTAAAGTCTGTGTCACACACCAGACAGTGCAATTGGAAACTCGCAGACGATCCATAACTTTGGCCCTAAATCCTGATTTCATAGGTACACCAGGAACGCGATGAACCTTCCCTCCATGCACACCTGTCCCACCTGCTGCATCCTGGGCCCCGCGGTGCTTCTCCAGTTGCTCATCTAGTTGACGGCAGATCCGTTCCCCGAAGTACTGAAGGATCCGGGCCTCGCGCCCGCTGCGCAGGGGGAGTGGATACTTGCGGAGGGAGCTCAGTGCCTGGGCATGAAGGAGAGGATTTCTGGGATTACTGCCGTGCCAGAACTCAGAGGTGAGTCTTTTTGATAATGGTGCTTACTCAATGGAAAACTTTCCCTTGTGTATTTCAGGAGGCAGAGTATGTGGCTTTTTTCCAACACACCCAAAAGCATCCTTGTTTGCTGAGGCTTTCTATGACTCACAATTAAATTAATTACGCTGTTTTATTGTACGGCTTCTGTAGTACTCTGCATTATTATTGCTGCAAAGGGAATTGATTTTTAAGTGCTATTTTAACTGTCATTTTAATATTTATAAGTCAACCGCATAGGGATTTTTAAAAAGACTTGGCAGCACAGCAACAGTACTAGAACAAATACACAAAAGGGGAACGGATTACCAGTGTTTCAGTTTTCCCCAAATTTGATGCCCTTCAGCTGTTTGGGAGCTCAAATCCCAGCTTACCCACCCATTGGCCATGCTGACTGTGGCTGCTGGGAGCTGAAGTCCCAAACCTTTGCAGGGCAGCAGATCTGGGGCAGCTGGTCTAGGTGTTCCATCTAGGTGGGGAGAAACTAGAAGAGGGGTCTGTGCAGGGTGGTCCTTTTACATTATTAATATCAATCAGTTGAATACTTATACCTTGTTAGTCATCTGAAATCATTGTGTAAAATAAATTATTTATTATATATATTATATCAAGTATATAAATGAAGTACATTTCTGCCCCACCCGAGGGCAAAAGCTCTCTTACTATTAATTTAAAAATGTATTAATAATCGTATTCTTTATTAACAGCTATTAAGGTGCACGGGAGGTTAAAAACATAAATGCACGATAGAAATAAAGGCAGAATCCAAGGCAGAGGTGGGCGGGGCTTGGGGCAAAAGTGGGCGGGGCCACGCGGGAAAGGGCGGGGCCTACCCGTTCGTAGGCGCGCTGGGTCCGGACGCGCCCCCGCTCGGCGGCCTGATCGCGCCACTCCTGCAGCCAGCGCGTGAACAGGGGGTTCGGGCACCCCCGCGGAGGCCCCGGCATCCCCCGGGCGCCTTTCCCGCCCTCTCTCGCACTTCAGCCGGATCCGTTGGCCTCCTTTACCCGTGCGGTGCCGCCGGAAGGGCCGGGGAGGGAAGCGCCCGATCGCGCATGCGCGGCTCGCCCCGCTGAGCCGCAGAGCGAGGGCGGCGGAAAGGCGAAGAGATGCGCGCCGCGCTCGTCGCTGCGGGTCCAGCTTGCGTTGCTTCCGCCGCCCGCGCAGCGGTGGAAGCGAGACCTGGTTAAGGGGGGATTGATGCGGCAGCGGCGTGGCTGCCCCCGGGAAGGCCCCTGGCTTGAGTTTTTGGACATTTGCGGTGCAGCCTTAAGGTGTGGCATGCCTACTTAGAAGCCCCATTGCATTCCTCTTTCGAGTGTTTTTCAGGCATAAGCCCTGTTGTGCTCCATGAGACCTACCCCTATGCATGCCTGCCTGCTTGGAGGGTGGCGAACGGGGGCAGGACTTCTCGGTGTTGGCCCCCATCTATGGTACAGTCTTCCCGCTGAGGCAGACCTGGTGCCAACCTTGTCATGTTTTCCAGGCCGGGTAGGACGGCCCTTTATGCTGAAGGTTTTAGAGGTTTATACACCAGTCCAGGAGCTTGAGCAGATTACTTATACCAGGTGCTTTATATTTACCGCAAACTTTAGGTATTTGAAATTCATTTTAATACTGCTTTGTTTTCATGGTATTTATGTTAGTGCTTTGCTTGCTGCATTGCTGTAACCTGTCCAGAGAGCGCTGGGTATGTGGCAGAATAGAAATGAAATTAATGAACCGGTAATACCAGAAGAACAGTGGGGAGATGATTAAGATTCAACAGGTCGTTGAACATTGTATAGTGTATACAACAGGTATAGTGAACATTTCCAGTGTCCAAAAGCCACGGACAAAGCCGCTTTTTAGGGAGAGAATTGCTGCGAAGCTGCATTTGGTAGATAAGAGCTGCTTTTGGTGTGAGAACAAAACTGTTTGTTTTACTGACGCAGTTTTCTTCCCAGAGAGGAGGAGGTGTTTACAGCCTGTTTCCACTGACTGCTTCTGAAACAAGGGGGGAGATTCACTATATAAAATCCGTGGCAAGAGGTGCTATCTTTTGTTCTCATCCTGGGGGGAGGAATTGACGCACTGTTCTCCCAGACAACTTTGGAAGCCCAGGGAGAATCCCCTGCCTTATTCAGCAAACCAATATGGCCACAGATAAGGTGCTCGTAAGCTTTCCATGGTTTGTTTATCTTCTGCATTGATATTTCACCACGGTATTCAATACACTGTATTTCGATTCTGACATAGGTGATTTCATTCCTTCCCAAGTATCCTTGAATCCAAAGTGAAGGACCTGGGAAGGATTAGGCCCTAAGGATGGATACAGCATGTTTAAATGCCTGTCTCCAATCGAAAGAAGAAAAATCAATGCATGGAGATACTTCCAGATTTCCAACATTACCAGTCCAACAGGACTGTGCCCCAGCCTTTCTTTTCTGCCTCAACAAATGTTTCTCTGACAAGCAAAAAAGGAATTAAATTGTAAGAAAATGAAAGAAGCAGAGGGGAACATGAAAGGTTGCCTGGTGGAAGGGCATCATTGTCTGGACACTCCCCGCCATAAAAATCTATTCTTGTGGCAGTATAATTGCACAATAAAAGCTTTCGCTAGACACACCAATGATTTTCTCCCTAGCTTTTATTTCTGCATCTGAAACAATCCTCAGACTGTTCCAGCATGGCTTCAGAGGCACGGTGGAGAAAACGAGTTTAAAACGAGTGCCCATGCGCCAGTTTCCGCAATCCCAAAAGCCTTTTGCTAACATGGGGAGGAGGGCGCTGCTGAGCCAGTTCGGCTCGTCCGTCGGCTTCCTTTGAGAGCATCTCGCCAGCCACTGCGGAAAACTGTCAGGCCCTTGATCTGATTTCTTCTGGCAGTGCTGACTGCAGATTTTAGAGGGGCCCCCGGGGAAGATGCCCCCCCACACGTCCATCTCCCCACTGCTGCTGTCACCAGCTGCTCCCGCAGCTTAAGGCCTTTCCTCTGCGTGGCCACCGCTTGCTTGCTTGCTCGGCCGGCAGAAATGCACGGAGCCTCGGCACTCGCTCCTCTTCCTCCTCGCCACCACAGTTGTCTGAGCCAGAGCACGAAACAAGCAAACCAGTGGGTTGCAATGTTGAAAAAGAGGGAGATTTATCGAGGGCTCTTCCCATCAGACCCCTGGCAGCTGCTCAGACTTGCTGACCCCAGGCACCGGCCCGTCTGACAATAGCTGTGAACTGCAGCCTCGCTCTGCACATTTAAAAGCCGCCTGCGAAGAGTCTAGAAAACATGGCAGATAAGGCTGAGCTGGGCCCATCTGCTTGTACAATTGTGTGTGTGTTCATCCTGTGTTCCTAGAATAGTCATCTTGCCAGCAGGCAGAGTGAACTGAGGCGTAATGCACCAAAGGTGCGGTTATTCATAATTTCACCGGTGCCAGGCAGTGCGACGGTGAACAGTCAGCTGCCTGCAATTGAATTTGTCAGCGCTGTGAAGCAGATCCTGGATTACGCCGGAGCCTCCCTCCGCTACTCCCAAAGGGTCTTCGGCAAAAGACTTTTCGCTAACCGTGAAGAGATGCTGCAATTGTTCTTTGCAGAGGGTCAGATCAGCCCCTTTGTTCCACTTGCCCGCCTTGGTGGGCAGGGAATTACTCAGAAATTCCACAATATCGAGCAGGAGGGGGGATACAAAAGCCCAAGGAGGAAATGGAAAGAGAAGCAGGAGTTCTGGACTAGGATTGTGTTATTTAGAGGGTATCACAGAATAATTTCGATGGTCCGGATTGTCTCCCCTGCCTTTAAATTGATGGGTAGATCACTGAAACTTACGAATCACTGAATGCAGGATTTAACTTCTGCTTTCATATTTATAGGATTGTGCTAACTTATGAATGAAAGTTCGCTAGTCCTTAGAGTGCATTGGTGAATTTCTCTTTGTCAGGATTCACCAGGAGGAAGGTTCTCTTTCCCACCATAACTACTGAATTAGTGAGCAAGACCAGGACGAGAGCGTTTTTCTCGTTGTGGGTGGGCGCTGCGATGAATTTGTGTGTACACGAGCTTTGCCTAGAAATGTCAGAGATTGGATCTTTTGTATTTGGCCCAATTGTTAACACATCCGTTCACCTCCTCGTGACATCGGCCACGGTCCCCAAACGCCTCCGCTGCAGCCAGTCTTCTAGTCATCATGAGCCCTTGTTAAAGATTGTCATATGGGGAAAATGGCCCAGAATGTTTGAGTCTGTTGCCCCGAAATGTCCTTGCCAAGGGACAAAATATTCATGCCATCTGCTCACTGATCAGCAGAGAAATGCTGCATCTTTAGCCAATACAAACTTAGTAATAATGTTAACGATTATATTGCGAGTATGACTGTCATTCAGTCTAGATTTCCCTCTATCTTGTATCCTCCTGATAATTGGTTTATAAACTCCATCCATCCCAGGCAGCCTGGCCAGTTGGTTGGTTGGTTGGTTCCAGTGAGAAGTGATTTAAATAACTATTCATAAATGAATAATAAAAATGATGGGAATGGTAGTCCAAAACATTTGGAAAGCATCCGGTTGGGAAAGGATGAAATAGCTGAGTTCACACTGGGTTGATTGTGGTTAAGAAAAATGGTTTGTTAGCTTGGCTAGATTCAGACAGCACCACGAGCTCTGATTCTACCCGTGTTCAGCCTGCACTCTGGCTTGTGTGAACGGGGTCACTACGTAAGTATTTTCTGGTTGCAATTTCCAGAATAGGTATTCATTTATTATATTGATATCCCACCTTTCTCCCATGGTGGAGCTCAAGATGGCCCCAGGTGTTTCCAGGTGGTCTTAGCAGGCTAAGCTTCAACAGGGGATGCCTTCAAACATTGAGTTATGACTTGGTTCTTTTCTTCCAGAAATTGAAACGCTGGTTTGTTACTAATCAGGTATATCGATCAATCATGAAGCAATATTAGAGACTGATTTGTTGCCAGTTTGAGATTGTTTGGTTAGCTAGGAGTGAACCCAAGAGATGCTGATGAAGGCCATAATGCACTCTTTGGAGATGTCCCAATTTCCTTTGGGACAAAGACGTGATCTTTTCACCGCTGCTTGGCAAGTAGAATCTCAAAGGATTAAACGGCTGCCCATCTATATGGTATTTGCAAGCTGGCAATAAGCACTTCAGTGGATGACCCTTTCAGCCTAGCAGGTGCGAACAGAGGTATCTTTGGCTTCATCGGTGCCTACAGGCTGGTAAAAACTCAGCTCACCAGAACTTTTCTCAGACGCCAGGGGCTGAATCAGGGGCCTTCAGCATGTAACGCAAACTGCGTCACCACCATGCTTTTGAAGAGACTGCTCACAGCTATGCAAGATTCCAGTCCTCAAGGTCCCAGAGAAAGGCTGGGCTTGACAGGAAGCTCCCAAATCAGATCACTGGTTCATGCCGCCCAGCCCACTAAAAGCAGCTCTCCGGGGCTTTGGATTCTTTTCCGGTTGTCTTTGAAGGTACCCAGGAGCTGAACAGGGAACCTTTGGATTGTGAGCGGAATCTGTACCGCCCTCTTTAGGGCTGACCTCTTTCCCTTGGAACTGGCAAATTCCCAGTGCAGTGCAAGATAAAAGGGGCCACAAAGGTCATGGTGGAAGAAAGGTGATAAAGGAATGCAAGGGGGATGAATTACATGGAACCCATGCAGTTAGTAGCACCAATTAGCAAAGCCCCGAGGAACATCTCCTTGGTTATCTTAGGTCAGTGGAAAAGGAAGGGCGCCGAGCTGGGAGGGCAGGCGGGCAGGCGTCCTTGTGCGGCCTGGAGTTGGGGGTTTTGTTGTCAGGAAGGCGACACGGGCCCGGGCGGCTCTCCGGGGCATTTCAAGCGGGTCGGTGAATGAGGGGCTGCCGGGGGCAGCGCGGGCGACCCCCGTCGGCGCCGGTCTCGCCCTCCCCGCCCGCGGCGCTCCTCCCGCAGCCCGCCCGGCCGGCCTCGCCCGCCCTCCCTCGCTCGCCGCCGGGGGCGCCCGCGCGCCAGGCGCCGCGCCGCGGCTGCAGATGCCCAAATAAGGGCAAATCTGGTCGTGGGGAGGGAGGTGCTTGCGGGTTTGGCTCGCACGACGCCTTATTTGGAAGCGGCGAGGGCGCCGGGGAGGGAGCGCCGAGCGGCCGGCCTCCTGCGCGCGTGTCGCGGAGGGGAAGGAGGGAGCCGGCCCGCCTCGCCGCCGCCGCCGCCGCACAGGCTTCCTTTGTCTCTGCCCGCGCGGGCTGCCTGCGAGAAGAAGGCGCCCACGTCCCCGCCGGCCCCTCCCCGTTGCACCAGTTCGCACGTGCGGGGGCGCTGCAGCGGGTCCCGCGTCCCCGTCCCGCCGCGCCTGCCCGGGTGCTCCGTCGTTGCGCGTCGCGCGTCGTTGCGCGCTCGCCGCGGGGCAGAGGCGGGCGCGGGTGGGGAAGCGGGGCGTGCGGAGGCTCGGTGGACACGGGTGCGTGTGAAGCGGTAGGCCCTGCCCGTCTCCAGCCCGGGGGCACAGCCCGGCTCGCTCGGGGTGGCCCCTGAAGGCGGGCGATGCGTGCGTAAAGGAGGCCTGGAGCCACTGGTACTCGTGCGTCCGGATTTGGAAAGTTTGCTAGCGTTGGAACAGAAAAAAATAAATACCTCGCTCATTCCGCAGGGAAGAGGAAAGCGTGCAGTGGTGCCCATGCACTGCTTCAGGCTTTCTGGTTGGTCTGGAGAGCCTGCTGGAGAGGGACCCTTGGGCCAGCCTGGCAGACTCTTTAAAAGTATTACCTCAGCATCTTCAGGGCAAAATTCCCAGTCACTCACCCCAGAAAGCATATAAAAACAGCACAAGGGCAAAAGCCGTCACAACGCCTTCAAAAGCAGGCCTAGCAGCATTTTGAAACCGAAAAAAGCCATTGTCAGAAACAGCCAGGCAGCCGTCAGGTCAGGAGCAAGCCAGAGTAGCAAAATACATTTTAAGGCCTCGAAAGCTATGGTGGTGGGATCTTTCCAGGGGAGTGGGGCCACTGCAGAGAAGGCCTCGGGTGTTTTTAAGACAGCTGCTGAAGGGGTGCCTAGCAAGGGTGAGGATGCAGGAGAAGGTGCATTTGCCCAAACCGTCCTAGGCACCGTTGGAGAGCCGATGGGACTTCTCTGAGCCATGATGGTTGGCGCGAAGAGCTTTCTGTCTGGAAGCAGTGCCAGTCAATGAGCTTTGGACCTCCATTCAGTGCTGCCTCCACGTTTTGCTTGGAAAATTATAAATAGACAACAGCTCTGCACAGCATTTCGCCACCCCACCGAATGAAAGCAGCCCGTCCCTCAACCGCTTGGGAGAAACAGCATTTGAGGTCAAAGAACTGAGACCCCGTGGTACTAAGAATAAAGTGTCTTGTTAGTTTTGGACTCTTCCTAGCAATTCTCAGACGATTATCTTGGGTATTGCTAGTGGTCCAGCCCTGCAAAGTGGCATTTTCCAGAGGGGTGATCCTATTTCAGAGGGCTTCGGGCACCAAGAGAGAGGGCACACGCCATGCCAAATGTAGTCTCATGGTGCTGTGAAATTTGCACATGCCAATTTATATGTATAGGTGCAAATTTGGAATACTGTTTAAGGTACTTCCTGGTATATCGGGGAGAGACTAAGCTAAGTGCTGGCCTTCTAAGCCTGCCGGTTGGGGTCTGCTAACTTGAACCTGTGTTGCTATTAGGACTTTAGAAGTAGGAAGTATATGGTTTTATACCCATATCACAGATGAGGAGTTGAGTCTGGAAGGATCTCTTCTTGGACTACCAAGGACTTCTTGGTGGCACAAGCCCCTGCTCCGCTTTTTCGCTTTTAACTCCCATATCTCCGTTGAGAACAATTTGAGAATTGCAAACCATGCTCACCCCAGAGAGCGACGGACCTTTCAAAAGGGTGATTTGTGGTATGACCAGGAAGGATTTTTTCTGACTCCCCACAGAGTAGCAATAGCAACTAGAAAAAGGCTTTCTTTCTCTCCAAAAATGTAGCTTGTCAAAACAAAGAAGGCTTAGGGAAGAAATCCAGAAGTGCGTTTCCCCTGTTTTTAACTTGTGATCAAAGCAGAAACGAAGTTCTGGTGTTGCCTTATCTCCAGTAATGCACATCTCTTTGATTCTTTATCCTCCACAAGCAAGCAAACTGCAGAAGTGGAAGGGGCAGATGAAACCCTTCTATGGGTCTCCCAATGCCATTAGGTCCCTGATGGGTGTGTTGGCAGGAGGATTCCCTGGGTAGATCCACCCACAAAAGCCTAAACAGAAGAAAGGGGGTGGCAACTAGAAGAAGGGTCTTTTGGTAATGGCTCCTCATCTCTGCAACATGCTTCTTAGTAAGCTGCGCCTACCGCCATTCTTGACACCTTTTTTTCCCCAAATATTTTATTGGTTAAATCTGTGTTTTATTGCCGAGCTAGTTTTAGAATATTGTCTGCAAACTCTTGTTGTCCCAGGTTGTGTTCTCCTGTGATTGTTATTGTTACGTGGGTTTGGTTTTATAATACGAGTGTATTGGTTTTACGTCTTTGTATGAATTCCATTTACGATTTTAATATCTGTAAACCAGCCAGAGAGCCCCAGGGCTATCGGGCGGTATACAAATGCAATAAATAATCAGTTCACCTATTCAGTTTTACACGGCTTGGGAACACAAAGCTTCCTCACTGTCCGAGCAAAAAGGCAGTGGAACCTATGAGCTCTCCCACACTAGAGACATCCAAAAGCCGCCCCGAGGCTTCGGCGAATGGGGCGGCATAAAAATGTTTTAATAAATAAATAAATGGAGACTGGGCAGCCATCGGAGCAGGATGGTGCCAACTGGTATCCTGCAGCAGCAGGGGGTGGACCCTGGCCTTCGCGGCCCCTTCCAGCTCTGCTCTTCCGAGATTCTGTAATATCCCTCCGTGTGTAAATGCCAGTTGTGTGAATCGTCCGCCTTGCTCAGCTGGGTTCTCTCTCTGCTGTGAGCAGACCGAGCTCTGCTTTGCCCATCAAGCCTTTCATTCCCTCCTCCAAGTCGGGCTGTTTTCCTGCTGGCAGGCTGGAACCCTTTTCCCCATCCCGTTTTTCTTCTTCCTAAAATGGGCATTTCATGTGCCTACTCCATCTCACTTGCCATCCTTTGAACCTAAGAATTCCCCTTAGCTCCGATTTCCAGTGTGTTTCTCCACCCACATATATACACACAGTTTTTTTCCTCATCAGGCTATGGGAAAATCTGTAAAGAGTGGGGAACCGTGTGTGTGTGTGATCACACCACAGAACAACTGCGTTCTTTGTGCTTCCTTGCCTCCTTTCTTTCCCCAGCATGCACCTAGGAGCTCTGTTGTGGTAGGAAGATGATTAACTTATGTCTGTGCTTGATCATGGGAGTCCTCATCTGCCCTTGGCCCACACGGTATCACAAGCAACTCACAAGTCCCTGGGGAAAAGTTGGGCGTGTTGTGAGCCATGGAGGTGAATTTTGGCAAGACATATGCCCAGAACAGTGCTGGCACCAGGTTTGGGGGGTTTGCTTTTTTTGTCTGGGTGGAGAAGGGACCTCTCTGCTCTTGCACACACGTGTCCTGGCTGCTGGGAAAATCTGCGTCATTACTCAAAGGCAAGGCAAAGGAGAAAAATACCGGCAGCTGCCTTTATTTTGCTTTTTCCTATAGCTTGTTGATATCTGTTGGGTCATGGTGAGTGACAGCAGGAAGGCCTTCTTGGTGGTGACCCCTGAACTGTGGAACTCACTGCTGCGGGAGGGTCCATTGGTTTGAGCTTTGTCATTTTCCCAGCAGCTGGCAGAGAGACTGTGTGTGGGGGGGGGGGGGGGGGGGGGGGAAAGAGAGAGCTGGCCTGCTGAATTGGCTAAACTTTCTATTCTTTTATCCCCGTGTTCCTTTTGTTTCTCATTGTATTTCTTTAATTATAACTTAAAACAACATTTTTTCCTATGACCTGGTAGGAAGAAAAGCATGTATGTTGCAGGAGGATATGGGATGGGGAAACACCCACTTGGAAATTTTACTCTGGAAATTGGAGCAAAGGATGGTGAGTGAGTGCGACAGCCCAGGTATCCAGAAATTACTTCTGTAATTCCTGTTATAGACAAGGTTTTATTTTAAAGCAGTGCTTCCCATTTTAGCCCCCCTGAAGACCGCTTCCCTGATGGAAAGGCTGTCCATGTCAATTTCTCCCATTGGACCTGTCAATTTCTGCCTGTCAACTGCACAACATTTTCAGGTCTATCTGGAGTGGAACAAAGGTAGTTGTCCACTTTCCCGATGAAGGAATGTGGTGTTTTCCTCCTGCTCCTAGAATTGCAATATTTCAGTGAAAGATGGCGACTGGATTCAGCACCTGGGCGTGTAGCTGGAGTAGATGAGACTTGCACTTTCCATCTTATTACTAGTCTCCCTTTGGGTTTTTGGCCATTTTCTTTCAAAGGAGAAGCACTCCACGCACATTCAGCTGTACTGTGGTTGTAGGACTTTCTTTAAGGTTATGATTCTCTTCACATGGATGCACACACTGGTGTGTGCTTAAGTGTGTTTTGAAAGCATGCAGACTTGGTTCTCCTTGAAGGAAAAAAAAAAGATTGGCACAAAGAGGAACTAGAAATTGCGTCTTTGTTTACCGTTGCTAGATTTGCAATTCTGTTTTACTGCAGTGTTTAGTGACCATTTGGTCAACAGTACTGGATTTTTATTCCTACAGTATGGCGCATTTGTATCTTGGTCCCTAAGGGCTCAGCTAGATCTTTGGGTAAAAGTGGGATGAAACCGTTTGAAATAAATGACATTAAACCGAACGATTCCTTGATCGTTTGAGCTGCCCTTTTCTGCATCCTGTAAATCCCAGGTAACCATGGTTTCCATTCCCTCTTCTAAAATGGGACAAGGCTTAGGGCAAGGGCTGGACTGGGCTGAAAAATGGCTCTCCAGATGTTTTGGACTTCAACTCCCAGCATCCCTGACCAGTGTACGTGGCAACAGGAGCTGGGTGTTGGAAGGGTGTTGGAAGTCCCGAATATCTGGCGCTTTATTGTCTGCCCATCCATGGGGGCATGCCTAAACACTGCAATCTACTCGGCAGTTAGGGGGCACAGACATGAATCAGTGCTGTCTGCGCACGCCGCACGTGCTGCGACACTGAAGCCGAGGATTTTGGATTTGCACGTTCCCCCGAAGGTCCTTCGCCTCCAAGATAAACCTCAGGAGATTTCTCCCCGTTTTGCCCTTAAATTCCCCTCTCCGCCTCCAGTAAGGCCTCTTGGACTACACTGGCCCGCTCCCCTCGGCGGGAGCGGGCAAAGCCCCGCGAGTGACTGCGGAGCCGAGCGCAGGACAAAAGTGGCTTTCTTTCCGACGATGAAATGAGTCACGATTCAAGAGCACACAAAAGGCCTTCCCCACATAGATGGCCTTTCTCGGTCTCCATGGCAACGCCCCCCCACCGAGCCGCACAGGAATACATTTCCCAGCATGCCCCGGCGCCGTTCGGGGAAGCCTGCCGGATAAGCCGAGGGAGACGGCGGCGAAGGACTCGCTCTCCCGTGACCTCCCGCGCCGCCGGGCCGGAAGTGGCTGCTCCTCAGGCGGCGCCTTAAAGCGGAAGCGCGGAGCCGGGGCGGGGCAGCAGTTCCTTTCGGGCCTCGCTGGACGCGCGGGACTCACTCGGAGCTTGGCCGCCGCCGCGGAGGGAGAGGAAGCCGCAGCCGCCCCGAGCAGCCTCGCACCGGCCGCCGTCTCTTTCTCCTCGCCCTGCATCACCCACAGAGCCATGGTAAGGCCCGGCGCGCGCGCCCCTCCCTCCGCTTGCCCCCCTCTGCCTGGCCGCCATCTTGTCTCCCGGCCGCCATTTTGTGGGGGCTCCTGGGGGCCCCCTTTCCACCTCCCGTTTTTTGGGGGGCGAGAACAGCGAAGGGGCCTTGGGGACCTCGGGCGGCCCCTCGCCCCCTCGTTGCCGGCGGCTGCTCGGCCACTTCTCCCCCCATGCTGGCGGTCACATGGCTGGCAGAGGAGGGGCCTTCCGCCCCCTCCTTTTGACCGCCTTTCTTCGTTGTCTGCAGCCCACCTTTCTTCTGGGTCTTTTCCTTGCCCCTCCCTGCCCGACCATGCGTGGGGGTGCAGTAGCTTCTCCCTCCTCTCCCGCCCCCAAAGTCCCCTCGTCTCTCCGCTGTTTCAAGGATTAGAAAGGGAGCCCCGGGGTCGGGGTGCTGGCTTTCCTTTTTCTCCTTTGGAGGTGCGCTTGGGTCCTTTCTCTTCGGCTCAGCACCCTGTGGGTCGCCCCCCCCCCAATGTCTCCCTGCTGTACCAGAACTAGAGAGGGAACTCAGGAAACGGGGGGGGGGAGGACTTCCTTCCCTCGAAATACTTCTTCTGTATTTATTTATTTAGGAGACTTCTACGGCGCCCCAGTCGCCGAAGCCTCGGGGCGGCTCACATCCATAAATAAACTTCCATATAAATCAGCAGTATAAATTAAGTCGCGCAAGAGATGCGTGGTTTCTTCCTCCCGCTTTCAGAACCAAGGAGAGGATGCTCGGCTTCTCGCTGCCTCTCGCAGCGCGCATTGTCTCTCGCGGCTGCCGCTTCCCGGAGGAGCGGGGTGGGTGGGTGGGTGGGTGCGGGGGGCCTGGCGTGGGGGCCTCGCTTCCTCGCGTGCACCTTGCAGTGCCTGCCCTCTTCCCGAGCAGGAATGCAGATCTCGGGGGTGGGGGGGGAAGGATGCAGGCCGGGCCCGTGTGCCCGCGCCCCCGGGGGGACGGCGGGGACGGCTCGGGGTTTGGGGCGGGCTGGAGAGTTGCAGCATCCTGATCCGCAGAAGGCCTGGCGCAACCGTTACGCAACTGTCCAAAAACGGTGCTTGGGAACCGCTGTTCTCCGCCCGCTTCGAGAATATAATCCTGCCCGGCCGGCATTCCACTTCGCATCTTTCATGCTGCTTTTTGTCCCCTTCCCCAGCGCTGGCCTGTCAGAAGGTGCCTTCCAGCACCGCAGATACATTTTCTGGCCTTTCGGCTCTCCTTTCTGCTTCAGTACCCCCTCCACTGTAAATCCTCCTTTCCTTCCCCCCTTGACGCCTGAATCTCTCTCCCATGGCATGAATGGACTGGCAGATGCCCTACGGTGAGAGAGCCTCATTTCTTTGCATTCTCAGCTTAAACGGACTGTGGATCGCTTTCCTACTGTGCTCATATCCTGGTTACCGCCACTTAACCTCCCCCCCCACACCGCATGCGGCACAACCCAACTTCCTTTTCTGGAGCTAGCAGCAAGCGGCCAGGCACCGCCTCCTTTCCAAGCTGGCAGCGCTAGGTACCTGCTTTCCCATGCTGTTCTTCCCCACCCCGGGCAGCTTGTGCAAGATTTTATGAGTCTTTTCCTCCTGCTTTTTCCTGGGGGCAGGCATGGAACCAGGGACACCCTCATTTCCTATGCACTCCCTGCTTGGTTTACCTTCCAGTTCAGAAAGGTACTTCGCCCAGATCTGCCACTCCCAGGATCCTGCCCATGGAGAATAAAAATAGCCAGGACTTGCGTCCCGGGCCTTTCTGTTTTTCTTGTGGGATGGAACCTCTGACTTGTCCCAAAGGGTAATTGGGGGCTTCCTTTGTGTTGTGTGCAGAAGCCATCTAGTCATTGAAAGTACTCCTTGTAAAAAGTGTGTGAGGGCTGGGTCATAGGAAGGGATGAGACACCGGCCTGGTTCTTTGCCGAACAGGATGGGGGAAGCATTTCATGATGGGCACCGCCTCTCGTCATTGGCTGTTTGGGGCTTTCTGAGCAGGGGCCCACAAACCCTGCCTGGCCGCCTCAGCCAGCCAGCCAGCCGGACTTGCGGTTGCCGTGAAGCTGCCCTTTTCTCCCCGTGTGTGTGGGAGGTGCCTCCGCCACGCTGAGCTGTGCACGTGGTCCCGGAGCCTGTGCGGCACGAAGCCAGGGATGCGGCCTCCTTCCGCACTCAGGCAGGAAGTGGGGTGGGAGGTGACGTGCAGCCGTTCGTCCTGGCTTGCAGCCACCCCACCGGTCCCCCCCCGTGGGTTTGCTCCGTCTCTCCCTCGAGCTGCCAGTCGCCCCTCACCTGCTGGCCCCGAGGCCTCCCTTCTCGCATGTGGTGTGCGTGCACACTGCTGGGTGCGCCAGTGCCCGCATCTCACCCGTGTCTCCCCTCCCGGCAGGCATCCGGCGTGGCTGTCTCCGACGGCGTCATCAAGGTCTTCAATGACATGAAGGTACGCAAAGCTTCTACCCCGGACGAGGTGAAGAAACGCAAGAAGGCAGTGCTTTTCTGCCTCAGTGAGGACAAGAAGAACATTATTCTGGAAGAGGGGAAGGAGATTCTGGTGGGGGAGGTGGGGGACACCATTGAAGACCCCTACCTGCACTTCGTCAAGATGCTGCCCGACAAGGACTGCCGCTACGCCCTCTACGACGCTACCTATGAAACCAAGGAGAGCAAAAAGGAGGACCTTGTCTTCATCTTCTGGTGAGGGCCCCCCCGAAACCGTTCTAGGACTATTCCCAGGCGCCCCACGTCCCCCCTCCCCTTAGCGCTTACGGCAGCCCGGAAGAGCAGTTCCTCGGAAGCGCCTGGCTGCACCGCCACGCACTTAGAAGTGAATGGGGGTGGAATTCTGGAAGCTCTTCTGCCAAGGGGCTTTTTATTCTGAGGTTCTCCCGAGAGGCCCTTCCTTCTCGCCTGGAGCCCCCTCTGCTCGGTGGTTAAAAAAACAAAGCGCAACACCCTGGCTGTCCCCTCAACAAGAAGCTGATCTCTGGCCACGTACTTCAGCTCCCAGCTGATGTCTAGCCTTGCTCCTAAATCTCAGGCAGCCCGCTTCCTCCCGAGTCGAGGGATCAGAAAACCTGGAGGGCTGGCCCCATGAGTTTAGGCAGCCTTTAGCTGGGGATGCTGGGAGAACTTGCGGCTTCCAGTGTCTCAACTTCTGTCCGCTTGGTTTACTTTAATAGTTGGCATGGAGGGAGAGAAGAGGAGTGAGAGTAGGAAGAGGCCTGGAAGTCCCTCACGGCGAGCCCCCTGCTCCACTTTCACATGTGGTCACCCATCCAGCTGCTGGCCTGTGCCCTCCCAGCTTAGCAAACCTGACTCGACAGTCTAGCTTGATGGATAGCCACCCGAGAAGGGACTGCCCTACCTCAACCCAGTGGTCCTAGAGTAGGGTATCGCAGGGCCTCAAGCATCATATGGCACGACACATGTTGGTATCAAGGCTCGACGCTGGAATAAGACATACAGGGCCAGTCCTCCTCCCCCGAACCGAATGCAGACAGCTCTGGGGGAAGAATCCCTACATTCCACTGTCTGTGTCCACGCTGCCCCTCCCCAAGAAGTCCGGGTTGAGGGGAACGCATGTTTCAGTGCTGCCATGTTATGGAACAACAGTCGTTGAGTAAGAAATAGGGTAGTGCAGTTAACTCTGGAGCGATAGGAAAAGCTGCGGGAAGCAGAGGGCAGGCCCTGCGTTCATCTAGCAGCGGCTCTCCAGGGGTTTGGGCAGGGTTCAGGATTCCTTTGCTTGCCCTGCTGGAGGTGCCAGGGGTCAAATGGGGTGGGGGGCTGCTGCCTGCGAGTGTGGGCTTTTCCACTGGGCTGCAGCACCAGCCTGCCCTCAGGACTTGCCCTGGTCCTGTTGGCAGCTTTGGCTGGAGGGCTGCCCAGGGAAGCTGCCCTCTGTCCTGTCGAAGGGACCGAGGCCCCGGTCTGGGGTTCTCCTGGGAGCAGGTGAGCCGCGTGCAGCCGTCTCGCCCAGGCTCTTGCCCCCTGCCCGTGTTGGAGGGCAGCGCTTCTAGGGTCCAGCTGGGCTGCCCCGGGTGCTGTTGCTGCCGCCTCTCATCCCACTGAGCCTATGCCTTGGATGATTTTGGGCCAACTCCTGATGCCAAGGTTGCTCTTCTTTCCCCTCGCAGGGCGCCAGAATGTGCCCCCCTGAAGAGCAAGATGATTTATGCCAGTTCTAAGGATGCCATCAAGAAGAAACTTACAGGTCAGAGCTGGTGCTGGGGCGCGCGGGCGGGTGGGGTGCTGGGGCGTCTGCTCCGCCTGCCTGCGCCTTGTTCTTGAGGCCCCGTCGTGGAAGCACGTAATAAAGTACAGTGGCTGGCTAACCACAGCTTGGTTGCATACCCGGGATTAGTGCGCTGGATCTCCAGCGCACCGCTGAAGCGTCGGTCCTGGATTAGTCAGCAGTGGAGCGCATGCGGTGCGGTGCGGCAGCTCACAATTGCTAGTGCAGCGTTCTGTTCTGCCTTGCCAAATGCTCGGTCCCGCATTTGCCCTTCAAGAGCTGCGATCTCGGAACTGTAGAAGCTGAGGCGGAGAGGAGCGCGTTGGGAGCCAGCTCGCTCCCTCGGTGCCTCGCTTGGTCCTTGTCCCCAGTCAGCGCTCCCCCTCCACCCAGCCGAAAGGAGGGGTGGCCAGAATGGTCGGGACAAGCCGGGGTCAGTGGCCGCACTGTCCTGAGAAGCCCCTTGGCACAGACATCTAAAAGATGATGGGCTGGATCTAGAGTGAATCCCATTTGGAAGCTGGTTTTCTTTTGCGGTTCTTCCTTGTCTCACGGTGTGCGCTTAATTAAGGCCAGTGGGACACATGAGAAACGCTGTTGTCATTCCAATGGAATGGAATCTTGACGTGGCCTTCCCCAACCTGGTGCCTCCCACCTGGCCAAGGTGGCTGGAAAGCAGCAGCGAGGGGTGTGACTTCTTTGCTTTGGGTAAACCCTGCTTATCTTCAAGATGGTCTAAGCCTTCTAGAACAAACAGCGAACCAGGGCCTTGGTCTGTCAAGGTGCAAAGGCTCAGCTCTAGGCTTAAGAGGTGCCCTTTAGCCCCACTGCCTTCTGTGGGGCCAAACCGTGGCGGTTTTAAGACCCGCGTTGCGCATTTTAGTGTTTTCTTTCCCTGCTGGCATCTCTGGTGCTGTCTTCCCCGCTCCACCGTTTTGTGGCAGCCGCTGAAAGCGAGGTGCTGGGGCCGCCTGGGTGCCCTGTTCTGCCAGCCGCCGGCCCGCACGGGCTCTGTACTGACTCCTGCCTTTTTGGCCCGTTTCATCTGACACAGACTTGCTGCTGTCCTCAGTGAGGGCCTTGCTGTGGGGTTGTATTCAGGCTGGGCCCAGCATCATTCTCTCTGCTGCCTGGGAGCTGAGGACGGGGCGTTCCCACCCTGAGCGCCCTGGCAGTGTCTTCTGGCTCAAACGTGGCCCAGCAGCTGTTGGTCGAAGGCGGAGGGAGAGGGAAGGATTCGCCATTCTGTAGCTCAGATCGTGCCCTTTCCACGGGGCGTGACGTGACGTGGCCCTTCAGCCATTTGCCTGCTGGAAGCACGTGGGGGAAGCGGTTCCTCTCCCTCCCTGGGGGCCGGGAAGGTGGATTTCCTGTCCCGGGCGGGGGACGGGCCCGCGCCGCGATCTGGATGTGGGTGGGACTGCCGGCCGGCACATTTCCTCACCTCATCAGCCGCCTCTTCTCTCGCAGGGATCAAGCACGAGATGCAAGTAAACTGCCTCGAGGAAGTGAAGGACCGCTCCACCCTGGCGGAGAAATTGGGCGGCAACTGCGTCATCAGCTTGGAGGGCAAGCCCTTGTGAGCCCTCCCCTCCCCTCGTGCCAGCGTCTCCGGAGCTTCCATGTTAATGGCCCTGTGCTACCGTTTGGGGTTTGGTGGGCGGGATGTGGGGTGGGTTCCCCTTTTTAGTTACGTTTCATTTTTCTGCCTTCTCACCTTTCCCCCCTCTGGTGCGCCCCTCCCACGAAGAGCAGCTGCCTCCGCTGTGCAGCTGCTGCTGAAACTTGCCAAACCGGCTACGACTCGGCCTCCCCCCCCCCCTTTTCCCCCCCCCCCCCCTCCAGGGGCCTTCCCTTGGGGGGGCCCCCCCCCCTTCCCCCCCCCCCCCCACTCGGTGGGGACCCTCAGCTTTCTCCATTCCAGCGGTGGGACCGCTTTTGAGCAGGACTCCACTCCTAGCCAAGGCTTGCGGGGGGTGGGGAGGTAGGTATCTGAAGGCATAGGGTTCAGTATAGAGCCCCCATTCCAGAATTAGTCCGTCATTCCCAGTGTACGATTTTTTTTATTGGTCTCTGTATGTGTGTTTTGGAAATCCATGTGGAATGGCAGCTGTGTTCCCAGCCCCTCCTCACCCCCCCTCCCAGTGATCCACTCCCCCTCTTAACTGCCATAAAGGCTTTGTGCTTGTCTGTAGTACTGTGTATAAATGAGATATTGTGGAGAAAGCTTCGCCCTCTCGAAGTTGCGGGGTGAAAGTAACAGAACAATGGAAGCAGCACCAATGATCTTCAATAAAAAAAAATTAATGCTCCCTTTTGCTCCCATTTCTGAGCTACTCCCTCACCCATGCTTTGGGGTTAAGCACAGGGTGTTGCGGGTGCTACATTCGTTCCTGGTTCTCGGCCAAGAAAAACACGCAGCTAAACCTGCCCGAATTATGCTGGTCCATTAACCCTGGATGGTTTTGCTGTAGCCAAGTCCTGGTTTGGTGGTGGGAATGCAGGCACTGAGCTATGTCAACGCGCTTTCTCTTCCCCTTCAGCTGCAGCTCTGCTTCAGACACCTCCTAAACACTTCCCTGTCTTCCCAGCCCACAAGGGCTGAGAAAACAACCTTCAGGATTCTCCAGTCTGGAATAATAAGCACCGCTCAACGGTTCTGTCCCTCCCAAGTACAGGCACGTCCCTTCGTCACTGCTTTCTCAAAGCCGGAGCGCATGGCCTTTCTGACTCCACAGGCCCCATCCAGCCGGGAGGCAGAGCCGCAAGAGTTCGGGATGGGTCTCGCACGTGTCTGGAGAGAGGCGAAAGCCGTTCCACCCCCGGCGACCGCCTCTGGTATCGACGCCTCTCTGCCGCGAGGAGTAGCAGGAAAGGAGGAAGCGCTGATGCAGCGGGGCCGAGTCGCTTGCGCTCTAGCTCCTGGGCTGGGCGGTGTGGAGAAGTGGGTGAGGCCCGCCAGCTTCTGGCCCCATGCAGGGGGCAGCCAGGTCGTGCCCCTGCCCTTAATTGTCACGGATGGATCGGCTTTAATGTTTGAGTGGGTGAGCATTAACATGCAGGCTCCCCATGCGATTTGCCTGGCCGCTTTGCTAAGTTAATACCAAATCAAGCAGAGCTGGGGGAATTTGAGCAGCAGTTAACCTATAAACTCTTAACTGAAAAGCATATTCAAATATAGAACCTTTTGCCTGATGGGAAGTATTCTGCAATGCTTTCTCACTCAGGCTGGGAAGCAGTGGTTGCTTCCTTATTTGTAAATCTGGCAGGGTGCACTTCTGCAGCACTGTTGAAATCCACTTAAGCTTGGACTCTGGTCAGCCTGCGGCCGGCCTGGGTGTTGCAATCCAAGCTTTTTTGCCTTCGCCGTGTGCAGCTCGGAGGCTGGAAACCGGGGCAAGGGGTTTCTCCAGCATCAAATGGCACGCTTGCTCCAAAGGCTGCGCACGCGCTCAAGTTACCAATGCGGGGGCTTAGATTAACAGGAAGGGGATCCAGGTGGGGCAGACTGTTCAGTTGTGGGGCTGGTGGGCTCTCGGGTTTTACTGCTTGGGCCTGCCGCAGTAGTAGTTTTCCTGGATTAGCAAGATTGGGCCAGATGACCTTCGAGGCCCCTTTTGCAGCTTGCAGGAGGCCACCTTGCGCCACGTGGCCCAGGCCTGGCTCACCTAGACCTCCCAGCTGTACCACCTGCCTGAGAGCTAACCTGGGGAGGCCAAGCTCTCCTCCTGCTGCCGCTTTCCCCATTCTAAGCCTCTTGGGCCAGCCCGGCACTTCCGATGTAGGGAAGAGACGAGGGGGCCTCGTTTGGGCGCAGACCGCTGCTTTGCCCCCACTCCCCACGTTGTGCGAGTTGTCGCAGTGGAAGTGGAGCGTTGGGAGTGTGTTGCACAGACAGGCCTGCGCTTGTGGGGACTTGCGCTCGTGGTCCCCGCGCACCCCTCTGCCGACTCACGCCAGATGTTCGCCGTCTCCAGTCCCTTCTCGCATCCTGGCTGCTCCGTCGCATCCTGGGTGCGGCTGCCCGGTTACCTTGGTTCCTCGGAGAGACAGATCAAAGTCCTGGGTGGAGCACACGGCTTTTCTGTAAGTCATCGGTGCCTCAGCACCCGTGCAGGTGAGTCACGCCGCCACCGCCTCACCTGCCAAGAGTTCGCGACTGGCAGAGCTGCTGAGAGTCCAGCCAAGAGATGCAGGGCTTTGCTCTCCCACCGGCTGGCCCAGTTGAAACCAAGCCCGTGAATTAGCAGCAGAGGGGGTGAGACCAAACCTAGGAAGAACATCTACACCCCTGCATGGTGTAGATTTGTATTTGATGTTGTAAGCCGCCCCGAGGCCTTGGCAAGGGGCGGCATAGAAATGTTTTAATAAAATAAAGCCGGAAAGAGACTTTGCCCTGGGTACACCTGGTGGGCTTGTCTCCCTAGCCAAGTTTTCTAACCAGAGGTGCAGAACCTCTGCTCAAAGGCTGGATTTTCTTTTGGAGAAGCAGTTTCTGGCGGGGACATTCCTGGCCTGGGCGGACCCCAAAATACCCACATGCTTAATTTCCTCTTGCCGGAAGTGCTCTCAGAAGTGGAGAACAAACTACATGCAAAGCATTGAAACCACTGAAGGATTGAGAGCCAGGGAACGGATGGCTCCGTAGTTGTGCATTACGTCACTGGTTATACTGATAGGAGCTAGAATCCAACCGACCCCAAAGATCCTCATGCTCGTCTCCCCGTTTAAGTATTTGGCTGGCTGGGGCAGCTGGGAATGTAGGGCTACTTTCATTCTAAACATATATACGTCATGCCGTAATTTCCCCTTTGTCCTGGAACCAGCATTGCAACGGTGAGCGATTTCTAGGCTCAGAGATAAACATTACCCTTTGTTCTCGGTTGCTAGGAGTGCGAGACAGCATAAAATGAATCCCGGAGAGGCTCACAGCCTAGTTTTCCTGGGTGGGAGACCCATTTTTTAATTTGTCCAAAGGGCCTCTGCTCATATGCAGAGTTTCTATTCCATCAGAATTTCTCCGCAATGGTACGAGGAGGACCAGCCGTAGGTTCAAACGGAGAGGCGGCGACTGCCAAAAACGGTCTGAACCCAATCATCTCCGCAATGTAGAAAGCGAGCATTGGATACAATCCAGTGTATTTACGAGGGGGGCGTATTTGTAACACCGAGGCATTTTTGCAAAAGGGTCTAATTAAACCCTCTGCTATGATTATGATTGCCATGGTAACTTGAACAAAATTGCACGGGGGGGGGCGGGCAGAGGAAGATTTTGGACAGCTGTTAAAAACTGTGCTTTGCTGCGCTCTGCAGGCCGTTAGAATGTAAGACAAGCCCAGGGTCTGTTGCGTCCAACGTGCCGATCAGACAGCGAGTGGCCAGCCAGGGAGGAGACATCCAGCAACGTACCCTCCCGCCCATGTTCCCCAGCAACCGGTGCATCTCGGCATATCGCCTCCAAACCTGGAGTTTGCCTGGAGCCACCTGGCTAGTAGCTGTGAACGTATCCAGGAACGTATCCCGACCCATTTTAAGCTATCCGAATGCGTGGCCACAGCTCCATCCTGTGGGAGGGGGTGCCATGGTTTTAACCATGTGCTGGCTGCAAATCTCCCACCAGCCAGCTTTGTAGGATGACCCCTTTAAATTCGGGTATTATAAGGAGAAGAGAAAAAAGCTTCCCTTGCCATTTTCTCCACACCGTGCATAATGCTGAACATCTCTGTCTTTCTTCGAGAGGCTGGGGGGAGCTCAGGCATGTTTGGCGACTTCACGTCTCTTTCTAGCAAGTTGAAATTTGGGTTTTATTTTTTAGTCTCTGCCTCCCAGGGCCAAAACAGGAGGACTTGTGAATAGAAAGTGCGAGTACTGCGGTGTCTGAAAAAGGCAGGATGTTTCTTTTCATTCAGGTGTGTTGACAAGCTTTTTTATTTCTGTCACTGCACCATCTACGGCACAGTCCGTGCTTTGAATGCAAACATAACCTGGTTCAATTTCTGGCTTCTCCAGGTGGGACTAGAACAAGTTCTGCCTGACACTGCAGAAATTCCTGCTACCTGTCATGGTCTTCACAGTTCTGGGCTATCCATAATTTTTATTATTTGCATTGCATGTGTTTAAAATAATTATGGTCCCTATTTTAAAATAATGCACATTTTATATATTGTTTCAGTATATTTTTATGCAGTAATGCTGCATTCAGCTATGCCATATGAAATAAATAAGTTCTGGGTTAGAAAGACCTGTGGGTAGAAAGCAGCTTTCTGTGTTCAGAAACATTCAGAACCGAAAGGACTAGAACCTTTATTTCTAGATGAGGGGCCATAGATTGGTGCTCTTTGAAAAGGCTTCTCACCCTCCTCCTTCAAATCCCAGAGTTTTTGGCTGCCAGTCAGCTTTTACAAAACTGATCTAGGGTAAGGAATGCTTCGCAACCTGTCCAATACAGCAGAACCCAGAAGACATAGACATGACAGGGCTGAGAATGGATTCTACTCTAATCAGGAAACAGATAACAAAGTGGTTTAGGACATTTTTTGCATTAAAGGATTTAGTAAAGTACCTGGGTAACGGAAATGGACGTCCAGTTTCTGAAGGATAAATCCCAATGGGCGGCATACTATATATTTAAGATACAACTTTCGCACCCTCCTCTGATTCAGCAGTTTCTATATGCACAGCACTGGTATGTCCTGTTAAGGGCTCCTCGAATCGCCTGTTTTATCGTTTATCATTGCAAAGATGGGATAGCCCTTCCCATGCAGTGAGGCCTTTGAACTCAGGAGCTGAATTCCTTTTCAGAGCTGCTGGGCAGGGGCTGAACCAAAAAGGAGTGGCCCCCGAAATGCCATTTCACTGAGAGACGCTTCACGTGGGTTTTCCCACCTCCTGCTGCCAGTGCCAGGGTGGCCGGGTGTCCTCCTCTTACAAGGAGCCTTTCCCTTTTGGAAGGGTTGTGCTATGGAAATAAAGCCTAAAACTGCTTTGAGCAGCTCAGAACAGTTTTCCCCTCTAGGAGGATAAATGCTGCATTTATAGTATTTACTTCTAACTTAGCGACTGTCCGCTATTGTGCAGGGGTGTTATACTTTCTCTCTTTTTTGGTGGTCCTAGCAAGCCAAGATGTCTCTGTGATACCATTTCTTGGCTGAAAATCTTTCTTAAAACTATTCCATGGGTCAATACGCAGAACCTTTGCTTCGCCGGCCGAAACTCTCCAGTAAAAAGGACAAGACTGGAAAGCGATGGAGACCATTTTCTGCTCGAGACCCTGGAGAGAGGGCGACCTATCAAAGCAGCCCCTGCGGAGCTGGATCAAAGAGTCAGATCTGGTAAGGGACCTCATACCATCCCTGAGAATTTCACGTCCCCCTTATGGATGGGCTTAAAGAAATAAGGCTAAAGAACAAACTGTGATTTGTATTTAAAGCTCTCCTGCTCCAGATGGCAAACTAATGTTGCACCAAATAGAGAGAGGAAAGGGAGACTAGAAATTCACCACCCTGTTATACCTTTTCACTTTATCATTTTGTGCTGCTCCCCTTCTCTGACAACACCCAGTACATTCTCTTTCCTTAAATCTCCTTTTCTGACTCCCTCCTGCACCGTTTTTGGGCAGTAGGGATTGCCATTTTTCTTGGTTTGCTCATGCATGAACATGGCAGGTCCATTGGTGACACTGAATTCTGCATCGTAATTTTCCTTTTGTTTATTTAAAATTACTGTTAGGCCATCTGGAATGGTGCAACCCCCTCCAAGTGGCACAGAAAACAATATTGGCCTAAAAGAGATAATGGATTTCTTAAAAACAGTATTTATTTTAAACGGGCTCCTTGCAGAGGGAGGAGGCTGCTTTTAAAGGCAGAACCTTCAAAATCTCTCTCGGGAAACTGGATTCTCCCCTTGAGCAACCCTGCTCTCTGTTCACGCGGATTCTGTTTGTGGCACTAGCCTGGCTTTTGTAGTTGTTGCTTTAAAAAGAAAAAAAATCCCATTCCAAGCCTTTGACTTGGAACCCCAGATAACCATCTCCTTTTTGGTTTATTTTAAAAAGAATTATGCAAACTCAGCTCAGCCGCTTTCCAAGAGGACGTGAAGCGAGCTGGCTGCGCGCCAAAGCTCCAAAAGACCACCTTTCATTGCATGCGTGAGCGTCTCCAGAACACCCAAGTTCAAATCTGACCACCCCCCAAGCAGAAACAATAGCACAGCCATTAAGGGAACCTTCAGGGGGGTGGTCTTCCTCTTCCTCCCCACACATGCACACACGCACGCATCGCACAGAGACGTTCTTTAAGAGTTTTCGACAAACACTTCTTCAGTTTCTGGTTGTGTCTTAGGAAATCTTGCCTTTCCTTGGTGTGCTTGTTTCTGGCAAGGAGCTGCTCTCCTGCACTCTTGTCCGGCTTTGCAACCTAAGACCCAGAAGAAGGAATTCCTTCCAGAGCTGCCCACCATGTGCAGAAACACAAGCGGAAAACCTGCTTTGCGTCCTTTGAAAGTTAAAGAAAAGTGTTCGGATTTCTCCGAAACGTGTCACGCAGCCGAGTTCCCGAATACCTCATTTGGGAAATTAGATCCCTGCCTAAGCATGGACTAAGGATGAGGAAAGGGCATTGTGAATGACAACAATAGCAATGTATTTAGCCCTGTGGCAGAAGGCACGAGGCAGGGGAAAAGGCATTGTCACGCATCTTTGTTGTGCATTTGAACCCAAACCTCTGCCCAAGGGTGGTAATTTCCCAGACTGTTCTGTGCTGATCATAATTGTCCCAGGAGTCTCTCCCTTGAATGGGGATCCACCTCAGCAAAGCAGTCCAGGTATTTTCATCTCAACCTGGTGCAGCTCCGTGTGGTTTTTCCAGCCCCACCTGGGAATGCCTTTGGTGTCGTGGCTGGCTGGTTAGTCCAGGGCATCCTGATATCAAATCGATGCCCCACCAGTCCTGACAGCCGCACGGGACACAAGCCGGCGCGACTATCTCCATTGAAATGAACATATGCACTTCTCAGCCCATCCTACTTTGCAGGGTTGTTGTGAGGGTAAAAAGAATGGGGGAGAAGAGGAATAGATTCCCCCTGCCCCCCGAGCTGCTGTGACCAAACAAGAGGATATATACATGGTTCTAGTGCCCACTCAGTTCACTAGAAGGCTTTGGGCAAGTCACTGCCTCTCACCCTAACCTACCCCACAGGGTTGTTGTGAATAAAATGGTGAGGGGGAGGACAATCATGTAGGCCGTAAAAGGGGAAAGGGCAGAACATCTGTGTAACAAATGAATTGCAAAAGGCAGGAAACAACAGATGTTCGCTGCTCCAAGGAATTGGGAGGGTATGTGGGAAGGGGGGCAGCCCCCTGGGGAAGCCCAAGTTCTAGATTCGCCCCCTTCTAGTCTGAGATTTTCCACCCCCTGCGGGGCAGTCTGGCTGATTTCCACCTCTTCATCCTGTCCCCTGAATTGCCCATCTTCCTGACGAGAGCCCTCCAAAAATCCTCAGAAATAAAGCCATTTTTAAAAGGCAGCCTCTCCAAACCCCCCCTAAGAGACAAGAAGGTTTTTCTGCTCGCGGGTCTCAAATGGAACCCTGTGGAAAGGAGGACAGAAAACTAGACGAGGACAAGAGATGCTCCCAAAGGACACGACAACCCTCGCAACAACTTGGATGCTCTTGTGCGATGCTGAAACAGGGCGGGGTGATTAGACGTGGCGAGAACCATTTGTTCTCAGACTGTGGGAGATACCCCATAACCTCATCCCCCCGACCTGCCATTAAGGGACAGTTCCATCATGCCTCACTGCTTATTCATGTCTCCTTATCACAACCCAGGCATTTCCCACCCCTTCCCCAGCGATGCTCTTCGGCATAATTTTTGCGGTTTCCGAGCTCCTGGCATGGGGGAAGGCATTTAGAAGAACAACACACCCTCCTCGCTCTGCATCCCACCCCCTGGGCTGCAGGGGGCCCTGCTGTTCTTGACACAAAGTTGAAAAGCGTTTGCAAACATGCAAAGAAAAGCCAGATAAATCGTGTCAAGAACGAACAAAACCCGGGCGCTGCCCTTGGAGTGATCCAGGCCACCAAAAGCCCGGTCCGAATGAAAGGTTTTCCAAGTTTTTTCCCATTAGTGGAAACCCGTGTGATGTCACAGTGCAATGCTGGACTCGGATCTGAGGAGATCTGGGTTTGAACCTCCATTTCAATGCACTCCCAAGGAATGGAGTGACTTTTGGCCAGTCACAGATGTTCAGCCCGGCCTACCTCACAGGGTTGTTGTGAAGATAAAATGGAGAGAGATGAGTGAGCCACTATGGGTTACTTACCACAGGAAGGAAGGGTAGGATCTAAAAGTAGCAAGTGTTTTTTTAAATTAGAAAAGTGAGCAGGCTTACTTAGCATTAACTCAGAAAGCCATGATGCTGCTGACCCAGGGATGCCTAAGGCAGAGGAAGCAGTAATTTAATTTAATTTAATTTAATTACAATATTTATATCCTGTCCTTTACAAAACGTCCCGGGACAGTTTACAGACCATAAATAATCAAACAATAAATAGTGATAACAAAATACAACATAATAAGCATAACAAAGCATAGCTGAGCATATGATGTTAAAACCAAGTTAAAATGTTTAAATATTGGGCAATATTGACGTCAAAAAGAATATTATGTCTTAACAGGAGGCAAGCTGTACGTAAGTAAGGAGGGGCCCAATTTTAGCGTGCACCGGAGGAAACTTGGTAGCCAAAAGGCAGTGCAGAATCCCCTTGCTTTTCTCTGCAAAAGGCTGCAGACTAGGCCACCGGCGTCTCTCGGAAGGCCTGCCAGAACTCCTGGAGGACTGCTGCTGCCAGCCCGTGCCGGCAGTACTGGCCATGATGGGGTGAGGGTGCTCTCCCATCAGCAGCCGTGCAACTTTTTTGACCCAGGCGGTCCGTGATAGGACTGGCTGGCACCAGACAACATTTTGCGCCAGCAGTGGCTTCTGGACCATCCCGAGGGAACCCGGCCTTCAGCCCAGTGCACCAGCCTTGCCTTCTGGATTCGCTGGGGCAGGCAAGATAATCTCCTTTGTGAACGTGTTTTTTCTTAGAACCTCCAGGTTTTACCTCCGCAGCCGAAGGCAAATGGGGTTCAGGGGCCAGAAGAGGTAGCTTGCTGCTTCCAGAAGACGTACCCGCTCCTCCTGAACCAAGTGCCCTGCCACTGTTCTGGACTACAGCTCCCAGTATCTTCAGCTGTGCTGGCTGCAGTTGATGGGCACCGGAGTCCCAAGGATCATCGGGGCAACCCACACAGTAACAGCTCTCTACGTCTGAGATCAGGAATCAGAGGTTAGAACGAAGGGGCCTATGAAGCCACGGCCTCCAACGCCCCTGCGCGGGGGTCTGGCGCTGAACTCTGACACTAATCGAGACCGAAGAGCTGCAGCTGGAGGCCAGTGCCCCTCGAAATCCTGCTCCACGTCCACCGGGAGACCCCGACCAGCCTGTGCGGGAGGACGAGATGCAGCCACATTCACTCCCGGACCGGGTCCAGGGCGTGGGGCTTCCACGATGACGGCACGAGCAAAGGCATTTTAATCAGGCTGCTCCGAGAGGCCCGTGGATGGATAAGGTAACGAGGCACGGTTGGGGCACAGGCATGACCCCACCCAGAGAGAGCCACTGAAATGAACTGGGGGGGAGTGGGGGGGACCCTCCCCATCGCACCAGCACAGCTGGGGCCGGCCAGGAGAGGTCTGTGTGGCTTCTCTAAATAACCGGCAGGGCCAAGCCCTACACAATGGTTGCAGGAGGCCGGGGGGGGGGGGGGGGGGCCCATTGCCAGCACCGCCCAGGCCTCTGCGTTTCGCTGGCAGGCGGCAGCACTCGCAGTAATTGCTTCAAGCCTCGTTCCTGCTTGCCCGCCCCCCCCCCATCGCCCAGGTCACCCCTCTTTCCCACGCAAAAGGAATTCCATCTATTTCCTCCATGCATCGAAGAGGGACCCACAGTTCCCTTTTCCACGTCTGCACCCCCGGCCTCCCACACCCTGCTTTGCCAGCGTGCCGTTCAGAGCTGGGCAGGCAGGAGAAACACCATAAGTGTGTGTGTGCGCGCGCGTGTGGTTGCGTGTAGGCACACCCAGTGCTTTTGTGATAGATTTCGAGTGCAGGCATTGATCGTAGCTATAAACTGGGAAAAAATTAAGAATGTAGACAGTTGCGGTGCTCCAGACCAACCAACCCGTTCCAGCAGATGCCTTATCAGCCAGGAGAGGCAGATAGGTTTTCATGGCTCGTCCACGGCCCCCAAATTCCTTGGAACAAGATATGGGAAGGTAGGTTCACACGCAACATGCCAAGCTTCACTGTGGCTGAACGTCCCCCATGTCCAGCAGACTTATGGGCACAGGAGGGGGGGATCGCCTCTCCCCTTGGACTTCCTGTGGGAACAGTGAGGGGAGCAGGTGCCCCCCAGGGCCAAAGCGTCCCATCGGCGGCTGTCATCCCGGCTCCTGCCAGCGCTTGTGAGCAATCCCAGTGTGCAGGGGGGAGCCGGGAACAGCCGTGCAAGGTGCTGCTTCCGCCCCTGGGGACGGTTCCCGGGTCGGCCCCTTGGCGGGAGCAAGTGCCCTTCTCCAGTCACAGCAAGGCAGCAGGATGGGGACTGAGCATCGTTGAAGGTCAGGGCTGCAGGTGCCACTCGGCCTTCCCTGCGCCCCTAAGCCACTTCTCCCCGAGGCGGGCAAAATGCCTCTCCATCCCATGGACGGATGCGGCCCTGGCAGCTTCCTGAAGCCGCTGCAAAGCATGGCAGGTGGTCAGCATGGCTTTCTTAGGGGTGGCCCCAGAAGTTCTGGACAACCACCCCTGCCTTCCTGCCCATGGGCTGGAGCTGCAGGAGGCCTGGCGGGGCCCAGGGTGCGAAGGCCGGGCTGCTACGCACAGCTCGGCCTTCCAAGGCTTCGCTCAGAGTCCTTCTGCCAGCATGTCCCATTAGCCTCAGCGCTGGACTCCACCACCCCTGCTCCTGCCCAACTCTCCCCAGTTCTGCAGAGAGAGAGAGAGAGAGAGAGACGCTGGGGAGGGGAGGGGCATGGCGCGGCGGGCGTGGCCACAAGCAAAGGGGCGGGGCACAAATAGCGCCTGTTTCCACTTATTTCAGCGGGTGGCCAAGCTTTAAAGGAGAAGAAAGCTTTCCTGCTTTTGGACCCAGAACGCTGGCCAGCCCCCACGCGCTCTGGGCGCCCGTGGCGCCCGGGGGACCCCTCGAGGGTCACATCTGGCACCCTCGGAGCAGAGCGAGGGCGTGTGGAGGGCCAGGCCCGCCGGGGCTCAATCCGCGCGGCAGCCGAGGAGTCGAAGGGCTGCTGGGCCGGGGTCTTGCGCGTCTGCTCCCGCTGCTCGCGCGCTCGCTCGCTGCCCTTCCCCTCGGGCTCCTCCTCGGCCCGCGCCCCGCGGACACACACCCCTCTCCCGTGGCAGGGGCTCAGCTCGCAGCCCTAGAAGGGAAGGGAGGCGTGGATCGGAGCAGGAGGAGGAGGGGACCGCGGCGCGCTCCTCCCCGCCCCAATCCATCCCACCCGGCTGGATGGGAAAGGGGACGGGAACGGGGGCCGCCGGCGGCTGTCAGAGCGCTGGACGTGAGCGGCGCAGTCGGGAAGAGGGAGGCGACGGCGGAGGCACCATGCGGCGGCTGCTGCCGGCGCTGCTGCTCCTGGCCTGGCCCCTGCCGGGGGGCTCGCAGGACCCCCAAGCCGTCTGCGCGCCCGACGGCTGCTTCGTCGCCTATCTCCAGCGGCGCACCTTCCTGGAGGCCTGGCACGGCTGCCGCGAGCTGGGGGGCAACCTGGCCACGCTCAAGCACGCCGAGGACGCGGCCCAGGTGGCGCAGCTGTTCCGGAGCGACGCCGCCGCCGCCAGCGAGCAGGCGCCGCGCCTCTTCTGGATCGGGCTGCACCGGCAGCCGCGCCAGTGCTTCCCGGCGCGCCCGCTGCGCGGCTTCACGTGGACCACGGGCGAGCAGGACACGGCCTACACCAACTGGGCGCGCGCGGCCGGCGCCGGCGGGGGCCCGGGCAGCGCCGGGTGCGCGGCGCCGCGCTGCGTGGTGCTGGACGCGCGCGACCTGCAGTGGCTGGACGGCGCGTGCACGGTGCCGGTGGACGGCTACCTGTGCCGCTTCGCCTTCCGCGGCATGTGCCCCGCGCTGGCGGACGAGCCGGGCGCCGCCGCCGTCAGCTACAGCACGCCCTTCGGCGCGGCGGGCGGCGCGCTGCGCTACGTCCCCTTCGGCTCGGTGGCGGCCGTGGCGTGCGGCGGCGCCGGGCCGGCCGTGTCGCTGCTGTGCCTGCGCGCCGAGGACGGCGCGGCCGCCTGGTCCAGGCAGGGCCCGCTGTGCGCCGAGGAGGCGGCGCGGCACAGCTGGTGCGAGGGCGACAACGGCGGCTGCCAGCAGCTGTGCCTGGACGAGGGCTCGGGCTACGCGTGCGAGTGCCACGCCGGCTACTTCCTGCTGCCCGACGGGCACTCGTGCTCGGCCGACGACGCCTGCCGCGGGCGGCCCTGCCAGTTCGGCTGCGCGGCGCACGAGGGCGGCTACCGGTGCCAGTGCCCCGCGGGCTTCGAGCTGGGCGCCGACGGGCACCGCTGCCTGGACGTGGACGAGTGCGCGCGGGAGGCGCCCTGCGAGCAGCAGTGCGAGAACACCGAGGGCTCCTTCGTGTGCCGCTGCCGCCTGGGCTTCAGCCCCTCGGACGAGGACGACGCGGGCCAGTGCGTGGACACGGACGAGTGCCGCATCGCGGGCGTGTGCCAGCAGATGTGCGTCAACTACGTGGGCGGCTTCGAGTGCTACTGCACCGAGGGCTACGAGCTGGAGCCCGACAGCATCAGCTGCCGCCCCGTCGCGCGCCCGCCCCCGCCCGCCACCCCCGGCGGCGCCCCGGACCCGGCCGCGGACCCCGGGCGGCTGACGGAGCACCGCGGACACAGCCTGGTCGCCTGGGACCGCCTCTCGCCGGCGCGGACGGCCCCGGAGCTCCTGCCGCCCTCCGCCCCGCCCACGGGCCCCCGCGGGACCCCCGAGCAGCTGGCCCGCAGCACGGCCGCCCCGGAGGCGAGCTCCCTCCCGCCGGAGGCCCTGAGCACGGCCTCGGACCCTCCCGCGGACCCCAGCCCTGCCCCACGGCTCTCCACCGAGCCCCCGAGCACCCCGGGCGGGAGAGAGGCCGGAGCGCCCCGGACCCCCTCTGCTCCCACCGCCGGCCCCCCGCCGCCCCCGACGGATTCCTCGGGCGGGGAGCAGGGCGCGGTGGTGGGGGGCGTCCGGGCGCTGCTCCCCACTCCGGCCCCCCCCAGCCTGGCCCCGGAGGAGGCGCTGGGGCGGCAGCGCAGGGACGACCGGTGGCTCCCGCTGGCCTTGGTGGTGCCGCTGTGCGTCCTCCTGGTGATCCTGCTGGCGCTGGGCATCGCCTGCTGTGCCCGCTGGGCGGCCCAGGCCAAGACGCGGAGCGTGACCCAGTGCTACCGGTGGGTGATCAGCTCGGCGGGCAAAGGCGCGCCCCCGCCCTCCCCCCGGCCCCGGCAGCCGGCCACGTGCCGGACCAGCGTCTGAGCCGCGGGGTGGCCCCACGCCTCAGGGCCCGGACGGCTGGCGGGGACGCGTGGGCCGCACGGACTTCTCCCCACGGTGGGGACCCCCCCGCACCGCACCGCACCGGGACGCTCTGCTGGGCGCCACGATCTGGCCGGGACGCAACGCTCCTCATCTCCTGCCAGGACAGAGACCTCATTTGGCTTTTGCAGGGGAACCTCCCCGCCCCCATCGCTGGGTGGGATGCACGGAACCCGGGCCAGGGCTGGGAAGGAGTCCAGATGGTCACCGGGACAAAGGGACCCTTTGCGGTGCTACAGCACAGAGCTCCTCCCTCTCTCGCGAGCCAGGGCAAGGCCCTGGGTGCAGCCGGGGCTTCTGGTGCTGCAAATTTCAGACTCTGTCGTTTCTTCAGTTCATGTGATCCGTGCTCTCCAAGGCCTCAGCCTGGGGTCCCTCCAGTCCCACCTGCAGACATCAGGGATCGAACTTGGACCTCTTTGCATGCAAAGTGGGGCTCCGCTGCTGAGATGTGGCCCTTTGGTCCCCTAAAATGAAGCCAAGATTCTAGTCCTCAGTGTTCTTAAGAAAAGGCTGATTGAATTAGGAATGCAGGAAGCTGCCAGGCCCTTCATCCAGCCGTTCTGTGCCCCCCAGGCTGGTTAGCATGTCGGAGGCAGAGGGGTCTTCTCTGCTAACCCTCGAGATGTCAAGATTTGAATCCGGGCCTTGCTGCTGGCACTGTGCACACAGTCGTGGGAGCCCTCGAGCGGCGCACAGCCTCCGCGCGCACAGGCATCGGCTGGCAGAGGGCAGCTCAGAAGCAAGCATCTGGAAGGCCGGGCCACCAAGCGCATCCCAACAGCCCCCCAGCCTGGTCCAGCTGTCCGAGGGGCTGGCGGGAGGAGGCCCTTTGGAGCAGCACATCTGGGGCAGCCTCCGCACAGCTGCTCTCCTCTGCACCACGACCCAGGACAAGACTTGACGCCCTTCTTTCTGGCTGGGCCCTTTCTGGAGCGGCGCGGCGAGGACGAGGCCCCGGCTGGGATGGGGCCTGCTCCGTGCGGGTGCCGCGTCCGTGCCCCTTCCGCAGGCAAGGACGATGCCCTGGGGGCAGCCCTCCGAGGAGACTGCAGCCAATGTGGGCATGTGACTTGGGTGACTCGTGCGTCCAAGGGAGTGGACTCCCCCCCCCCGCGCGCCTCTCCCCTCGTTGGGGAGCGTCTCTGCTTTTGCAAAGAGGTGGGAAGATGGGGAGATGTGGAAGGCGAGGCTGAGGTCATTGCTCATGTGCTTTCCTTTATGGGGACACTTATCTCCTGTTGTGTGTGCGTTTGTGTGGGTGCTTTTCCCTGTGGCTCAATAAAATGGACGGGTGCCTCCATCTGCAGAAGAATTTCCCACACATGATAGCGGGTGAAGAGAAGCGGACGGGAAGGGCTGGACTCCATATTTAGGGGTAAAGACGTTTGCATTGTGTGCCTGACAATCATCTAATCCGTGTTATCTGACCTGGATTAAGAGGGGAGAAACTACTGGAGGGAAGGGTTGGGGGTATCTGATTAGCTGAGGGAAGGGGAGAGACTGAACTTCTGGATTCCCAGGGCCTGATACCAGCCATTCCAGGTATTAATGAGGACTAGCAGGCTGAAGAATAAAGTGGAGGAGTGTGAAGGAAATTTGCCCATGCCTAGAGGTGGTCTTTCTATTGTTTTGCATGTTCCAGAGCTGATGGAACCAGACTAAAGTCTCAGAATGCTGAAAATATGCATGCAGAGTGTCCGAATCTCTGAAAATGGCCTGCAGGAATCTCTGAAAAAAAGATGAATTACCGAGAGGAGCTCTGCACCTGGTTCAGAGTCCTCAGTTCTGTTCCCTCCTCTGGATGCTTTTCGATTAAGCGGTAAGGACAGGTGTGACGGGCTGGGCTGTGGGGCAGGACTCCCTGTTTCATGTTGGGAGGAAGAGGAGCTTTGGAATGTATTCCTTCAAATCCCCTTGAGCCCTAACGCATCGTGGAGGGAGCTTGGGAGCCAGTGAAAGAGTGTGGGCATTTAGGGGATGGGGTTGGGTGGAGTTGCTTGGAAAATGCCCCCGGAGACAAATACTGCTGGGGAAATGTTTGCATCTCTCAGGCAGCCCCTAGAATTTCGAGATAATTAAAGATTAACAGTTCTAAAGAAATTAGAATGAAATCCCCCCCCCCCACCTTGGAACCTTGCCCTGCAGTGCCATCTTTAGCCCCAGCTGCAGATAAAGGGGCTTTTGGGGGCCGTAACCTTCCAATTACCAGCATCAGCTCTCAGCTCTCCTTTCTCCAGGCTGCCAAGTGGGTGTTTAGGAACTGAATAATCATGGAACTGCATTCCATGACAGAGTTTATACTATGCTACATTTACAGGAAAGGGGTGTTAGCTTGCTCTAAACTTGGTGCTTTGCATATCTCGTGTCCACGGGAAGTCCTCTGGAAATCAGTTTTTGCAGGGTTCGGCTTGTTTGAAATGCTGGAGCTAAAACCTGCAGAGAAATTGTACATTTTGTACTAAGAAATTAGCTCTCTTCTAATCCCAGACCTCACCTGCATTCGGACAACACAATAAGCTTGACTGTGGGTTGTCACTGAAATGTGAGTTCATTGTGTTGTCCGAACCCAGCTGAGATGATAGATGATAGATGGTAAGCAACCCATGGTACACAACCTAACAACAAACCAAAGGTTCTCTTCCGGTGGTTGTTATAGTGTGTGTGTTGGTGAACAGCAAACCATGGTTTGTCGAGCGCTCGGGTTCAGGCCAAAAGAAAACCCACATTTCAAGAACAACCCACACTGAACCCTTGCGTGTGAGTTATGCTGTCTAAACTCAGCCGCACTAACAAACCATGGCTTGTTAACCACGGACAACCCATGAAGAGAACCTGCTGTTTGTTGCTGGGCTGCACATTTCGGCTGCTCTTCTCAGCTGGGTTACAGACATGCGGGAGGTTTTTGTGTGCCCCACCGTGTAGCCCAGGACTAAAACCAGGCCACGGAAACAAGGGGTGCTGGGGACCAGGGTGGGAGCAGTCTTGTGGGGAAAGGTGACTGCAGTGAGCTAACGACATGCAAGGCCAGCCCCCCCACCCTTTTAATATTCCCTTTCTTTGGGCCTGCGTGACTCAGTCCAAACATCTCTGGCTGGAGTTCCCATTTCATGGGTGTGGTGACTGCACGGGCTGGGGAGGGGGAGGCGGTGGGGCACCCCGGCAAAATCCAAAAAGTTAACCCTTTGCAGCCCTAGAAGGAGAACGTCCCCGTGAAGCGGGGACCCCGTTGCTGGCCCTTCATGAAACCGGGGTGCAGAGTATCACCCGAACATCCAGCTTGCAAGAACTGGCAAGGGGGCCAGGCGCTGCTTTCCCAGCCTCTCCAGTCAACCCCTGTGCTTTTTTCTCTCTCGGAAGTTGAAATATTTTTTTAAAGAAACCTGAGTTGTGGTTGGAGGTTAAGAGTCTGCGTTTCTGGGCTGTTCTCCTCTGCATTTACCCCCGTCCCCCTTCTGAACCCCCTCTTCTCTGGAAGATTCAGGACTGGTGCTAAGGCAGGCAGAGGAAGATAAGGGGAGAGTGGGGCATTTCTCTCCCCGGGGGAACGGGGGTGGAGGGGGAGCAGGGGGCACCGGGCAGGAATCTGCTGACGCTGCGCATGGCCCACCAGGGGTTAATCGCAGGCTCTGGAATTTGCGGTCTTCCTGGCGACGTTTAATGAGGAACAGATGGGGCGGCCTGTGCCGGGCCCCCTCCCCACACAGTCCCGGTGCCCCCAGCAGATCAGCCTGCAGACTCAACGCCAAGAGGGTCCACCTCGGGTTGCTTTCCCTGCTCTCCAGCAGCTGTGTGCCAGGCAGAAATGCCACAGGGAGAGAGCCCTCCACTGCTGCTGCAGCTGCTGACTCGGGGTGCGGGCTCCCAAGGCTGGTCTTCTTGGGGTCCCGGAAGGTCCTTAGGGATTTCCTAGATTTTTTTCCCCAGGCGTCTTCCCCCAGGTTTTGCGCGGTTCTGAAAGGAGGAAATCCATGAAGGGTTTCTCAGCTGGCGCGAAGGGGTTTCAGACCAAAGGGCTGGTATTTGGGGCCATGCCTCCCTGTCTTTGGCCCTGCCCGTCTCCCCCTCAGCCCCACCCACTGGAGGGTATGGCCCCAAGGTAGAGCTTGGACCTGGGGCTGGCAGTGGTCCTGCACCCTGTGTTGTAGGCTTAGCTAGTCAGAATGACCCACTTTTCAGGAAAACGGGTCCTTTCCCATCGTTGACCTCCCATCCTTTCTAACTGGAGGCACAGCAGTGGCAGTACAAGTTGAATCTGGGAATGTCTGTATCCAAGCACTTCCTCTAGCACTGAACTAAAGACAGCGTAAGATTCTAGTCCTCGTGGCTCAAAATCAAGGCCTAATTTAAATAAGAATATGGGCCCTCCGCCCCTCCAGCTCAAGATTCTCCTCACTATCTGGCAGAGTTTCAGTCCCCGAAAAGACTTTCCTTCCTTGGAAGTCACGGGCCACAACCTTCTCACTAGATATGGTGTTTTTATTTAAATGCTAGCCATGAATTCGATAGGCGCCTCTAGCCATGTAAAGAGTGCATATGAAGATGGTATGCAGATTGCTGTCCTGTTCTGTCCTGCCTTTTGGAGATGGTGATGGGACACCAGGGGGACTGGAAACGTTCTGGGTTTTTGCAGCTGCAACTAACCCCCCCCAACACACACACACACACACACACACACACACACACACACAAATGGAGACACAATTGAGACCGGGGGTGTCCCTCCGCTCTGCCCCAATTTGGGGGAGCTGATTCCTGCATGGAGAGTGCCGGCCCCCTGCCCCCTCCCCTTTTTCCTGAAACTGGAGAACGCATTAAAAGCCGC
The DNA here is from genome assembly GCF_004798865.1 of Varanus komodoensis. NCBI lineage: Eukaryota > Metazoa > Chordata > Lepidosauria > Squamata > Varanidae > Varanus > Varanus komodoensis. Next base: position 1,136,718 of record NW_025336157.1, on the reverse strand, counting down.
TCGGCGTTCCTGGCGTGGTGCGCCATCCGGCCCACACACAGGCAGCGCGATCCAGGAAGCTGGGAGGGTGGGCCAGGCCTGGGAACCAGGACACCCAGGTTTCCTTATCAGGGCCTAGCCAGCAGCGGGAAGGCCTAGTGGTTGGAGGAACATGTGTCAGACATGGCGTCACTAGGTTTCCTCCCCAAATTGAGGATGAGGATGATGATGAGGAGGAGGAGGAGGAGGAGGAGAAAAGAGAGTTGAAGGACAGGAGTCAGCAAATGGTGCCCCTGTGGCCGTTTGAGCACAATTTCCTATCGATTCTGCTACTATTAGCAGCCTGTCTTGCTGTTGCACTGAGGGAGATGAGAGAGAAATGACGGGGAAGTGGGGCCCTGCTGAAAGACTCTAATTTTTTCCTCTACCCTCCCCATTCCTTTTTCCTCATGTGCCGTGTCTTTGTAGATTTCAAACCCACAAGCCTGGACTAACTGATTCTTTTGTAAGAATTGGTTGCCGGGCGGGAGGGGATTGGGGGCTGAAGAGCAGCATAGAAATGCGTCAGATAAATAAAATGAACAAAATTGCCCATTGGCTGAGCTTGCCGGGGTTCGGGGAATTGTAGGCCTGAACAGCTGGAAAGATGCAAGCCGTCCACCCCTGGTGCCATGCTTTGCAGAACTGCCAACCCATTCCTCCTCCTGGCAGGCTTTTAGGATTCCACGATGGCAGAACTTCAACAGGTGTGGTTTACCTCCGCTGTGCAAGGTTGCCCACTGACCCACCATCGTCCAGCTGCTGTGCCTGGAAGAGCATCCGGCTTTCAGAAGCCAGCCCGTGGCAGGAGCTCAGGGGGCTGCTAAAGGCAGACGGAGAGGGGCCTGCGCGCCCGGGCGGTGGCGAGGCCTAGCGGTTAGAGCATCGCGCGGCCAGGGAGGTTCCAGCCTGGGCTGGCCCCCCGGGTCTCTCCCTCTCCAGCCGGGGTGGAGGCAGCTGCAGGCCACCCTGGCTGGCCTGGCCGCCCTCTCTGGCCCAGGGCCGGGGCGAGGTCGGGAGCAAGAAGCCGCTTTCTGCTGCGGGCGGACGGACGGACGTGCTGTTGTTGTTACGGAGCGGGTGGGATGAGGTCTGGGGAGCTCAGCCCGAGACACAGCTGGCCTGGTTTGTGTCTGGTCTCTCTCCCAGCGCTGCCTCGCCCCCCCTTTCAGTGCAAGCCTCATCAGCCCTCCATTCCGCGGAGCTCAGGCCGTTGGGGAACAGGCGGAGGTTGTGGGCAGACGCAGAAAACGTGGCAAAGAGCTTCCAGCATTGCATGGTATATCCTCACTTTTGGCCTCTTGCAAGAAACTGCAGGTGACTCCCATGGAGCTGCCGGCTCCCCTTCATTTTATCCTCACAACAACCCTGTGGGGTAGGACAGGCTGAGAGCAGCGAGCAGCTGAAGAGCAGCCCGTGAGCATGGCATGCTGGGGATTTGAACCCGGGTCTCATTTTAGAATGAGACTCTAATTACTGTGCCTCGCGGCCGTCAGGGTCTCTGGGGTGCTGTTGGACGGCCAGAAGCAGAATGCCCTCCTTGAAGAGCTACAAAACTGCTGCAGGACAGGCATGCGTCCAACAGGGGCAGCTGTGCACGCCCCTTCTGGGCTGGGGCTGTACCAGCTGCATCCTGCCAGCCTTACCAAGGACCGGGGGGCTGTGCCCAAAAGCCCGGGGAAGGGGATGGGGATGGGGACGCGGGGAGGGAATCCTGCCGCTTAACGGTTAAACAGAAAAGCGACCCGGGTCTATTTGGCAACTTGAGGGGGGTCCAAGAAGGGAGGACGCAAGGCGGCTGGGCCAGTTCTCTCTCTGGCGGTCTCCGTGGGCAGTGGCACGGGGGGGCTTATCTCTCCCCTGCTCAGAGCAGAGGAGGGGGTGGTCTTGGCGGCGGGAGTCCAGGACTCCTGGGTCCTTTCCAGCCTTGGTCCTGTGGAAATCATTTCCCCCCAGCCAGCAGGAGATGAGCAACCTGGGCTGGGCACGGACACGGCGTTCTCTCCCCCCTCATTTCTCCCTGGGGGCAGCAGCCGCTTCCCGGCAAAGGGCCAAGGCTTTCTCCTAATGGGAGGCCACAAGGCAATTTCAGACCCACATCCCACCCGCAGCTGCCCCCCCGCCTCCGTCCCGAACCGGCCCCGAAGGGTCCACTGCACAAATTATACAGACCCGAAGAACGGCTACCGTTCCTTCCTTTTATTTCTTACAGAGTTCAGGGGCTCAAGGAAGCCCATTCAACCTCACTCAACCAGCCATTTGAGAAGGCCATGCCCCCCCTTGAGGGCTTCAGACGTCTTTCGACACAAGCAGGCAGAAATCCAACAGGTGTTGCTCCCCCCGTATGTGGAGTTTCGAGGGAGGGGAGAACTTGGCTTGCTGATTTCTGCCAGTTGTGCAGCTTGATAGGAAGGGGTTGGAAAGAGGGCAACCCACGCACGGCCCGGGGAATTCTTACTCCAGTGGTGTCTAAAACCAGAGTTGAAACCTCCCGTCGCTCCGAAGCAGAATCCCAGAGTGGGCTCCGTCTCCTGCCCCACTGTACAGATGTTCCCAGCTCTGCATCTCCCCCCATATTTTGGGTCTCGCATGAAATTTCTGCCAGTGACTTCCGCAAACTTAGGTTGGCTTTCTCCCAAGGTGTCCAGCCCAGAGAAAGCTCCAGCCTTTCAAACATTAGCAATGCCCCCAGGGGTGTGGTCCTGACACATCATCCCCAGCCATGGGCTTCATGGAGCCAAAAGCTGGAAATTTCTTGTGGGGTGGGAGCGGGGAGAAGGAGACAAACCAGCAATTAAGGCTAATGTGAGGCTGGAGGAACCAGCTCTGCCCCACCCCAGATGAGCGGGTTCTCACAACCTGAGACGCTCCTGCTTTGGGCAAGCATCCTTGGATTGCTCTGTTCAGCCTCACCAACAATTCACGGTTTGTGAAGGACAGACAGCCTTGAAAGGGAGCCATGGTTTGTCGCTGGGGTGTGAGCTGTGGGTTGTTTGTGGTCGTATAAGTTCACACTAATTGGTAGCGGATGGGTTTTGTCTACAAAACATTCTAGGGTTTTTATCCGTGTCTGATCCTCTCTGCAGCCAGTCCAAGACTCAGTGGAATTGTTGTCGGCTGTGCCAGCCAATGGTCTAAGCTTGTGTAGGATAGTTTCCTATGTTTTTATAGAAATCAGCCCCTTTTTCAGAACCATGAGGACTAGAAACTTCTTTCCTCTCAAGAGGACTGTACCATCCAGGCAGCATTTCCACAAATCACTTCCCGGCATGTCCAGTTAGGGCTGGGCAAAACCAACCTCCCCTCTGCCAGAAGCTGGAGGCCAAGTCATCAGGATTTTAATCTGAGCAAGGCCAAGGAGTTTTATTGGTGTGAAACTGAACTATTCCATTTGCACGAAGCGAAACAGGGTTTAATCTGGGTGAGATGATGCCGGGATGCATTGCGTGGTGGTCGGCAAGATTTAGGCTGAGTGAGGCTAAATTGTGTGAGTCTCCGGTTGAGAAGTAACCGAAACTGATCCTGGGCAAATGATTCGGAGGAGAAATAGTGGATGGAGCAGGATTCACGGCACACAAAACTGGGTCGGGCTTAGTCTGCGTGGGCGGGGGGGCAGGATGTCTCCTGACTGAGGTTAAGCGGGGCTTAAATTGCATGAGTTTAAGTTCTCCCCCAGCCGCCAACTTCTGTGGCCTCAGAAAGGGCCCAGGACGTGCTTGGAAGAGGTGATCCCCAGCGATATTTAATCCCAGCCTGCTTCTGGGCTGCGGAAAGGAATCGCTGGCAGCTGTTGAGGGATGCACAAGAAGCAGAAACAAACAAACAAACCCCCAGCGCCAGCGTGGCGCACGGCCCAGGCAGGCCTGGATGCGTCGAACTCTGGCCCGGCTCCCAATCTGGTTGCGCTTAGAATGCATCCCTTGCGACGATCGGGACGTGAGCCCGGCAGGACGCGCTCGCCCCGGTGCTTTCCACGTGCCCATAATAAGCATCCCTTCATCCGGACCCAACACCGTATTTCTCTTTTTCCCTGCTTACACCATTCACACGACCCAGTGTGTGACACACACCCAGAAACTTGAGCGAAGCCTAGGCGTCATGATGCCAGCTCTGAACGGGTGGGGGAAAGGGAGGTTTTTTTCTTTTGGGTTCATTTCTCAGACTTTCGCAACTGGGGCAGAACCTCACATGGGTGTGACATACAGTTGGAACTGGGGTGCGTGATCTCATCCATCCCTGGAGCAGATACGGAGGAGAAGCAAGCACGAAAGTCGGGGCGGCGCTGAAGACGTGATGTGGGAGCACCATGGCCCGTTCGGGCTGGTGTTTTTCGGGGGCTTGGGCTTCCCAGGGAAAGGCTTTGGGCCGTGCGGCCTGTGTCCCTCCAGAGCAGCGGCGGAAAGCTCCGCTGACGTTGGAGAGCCATCGCGGCGCATGTGATTTTCCCTATCAAGAAGGCTCTGTTCCTGTCCTCCCAGGCGGTCTCTCAGGGATGGTCCACCAACGGAAGAATTTATGGCAGCTCCGCTCCAGAGTACTTCAACCTGATTTAAGCTGCAGATGACGGCAAGCGCCGAGACCGAGAAAACATATGGCAAGCAGAGTTGGCATCCTCGGGAAAAATGTTCCGCGTACGCAGTTCAAGTTGCGTCGCTTCGAAGGGGTGGAGGGAAGGGATGCAGCCAAAAGGCCTTGCTCGAGTTCCAAACATGCGAGGACTCGGCCCAAGAAATGGAGGTAAAGGCTGGGAAAGGACAAAGCGACCCTTGAGAGTACAGCCTCTGAGCATGCGCAAAGCTGACGTGGGCGCTCTGATGCAAGGCATGGGATGATTCACAAATCAGCAACAGATTTTTGTGTGCTCAGAGTCGATGTGCTGAAATCAAAGGGACTTAAGTCGGTCACAGCTCAACCAAGGGCCAGGGGCAGGTTGCACCTGTGACTCCAAAGAAGGAGGTTATTTTAATATGTATTATTTATTCTATTTCTACTCTTTCTCCTGCAAGTTGGCTTACAGCCGCTTCTTCCTCCCTCTCTCCATTTTATCTCCCCAACAACACCCCTGTGAGGTAGGCTGGGCTGAGTCTCTGTGACTGGCCCAGAGTCACCCAGTCGGCTCCATGGCCGAGCGGGGACCAGAACCCAGATCTCCTGAGTCCCAGTCCCACGCTCTTCACCACGACGCCACACTGGCTCTCTCTGTGCGATGACCCCAGCAAGTGCAGTGGAGTCTGGGAAAGTGGTATTTAATCTCTTCCCGGTAAGATCTCATGTGGAATTAGCACTGTGCCCGCCACTAGCTGCAAACCGGGCGGACCTTTTCGGCCGTGCTGCCCACCGCGAGCCTGGTTCGGCTGCCTCTCGTCAGCGTGCATACACGGTTGACTTTGCGCGTGTATCGTCGTGCATCCGTTTCCATCCGCCGCAGATCCGTCCGAAGCCGTTTGCAAGCCCTGATTGTTCTTACCACCAGAAACCCTTCGCTGCCGTCAGCAAACTTGGCCAGCGGCAGCGCCAGCACATTGACAAACAAATTAACGAATACCCGTCCCTGTGCAGATCCTTGGAGGCCTTGCCTCGCTGGAAGGAAAGATGCACAGCGGCAAGTTCTCCATTTCGCTCCTCTTAACCCGTTGCTTGTTTTGCTCCCGCGAGTCCCTCCAAGGGCCTTTGCCAAGCACCTTCTGAAGGCCGCGGAAACGGCGCCAGCTCTCGGGCACGAGGCAGGCTGTACCTCTGCGTCTCGGTGCGCGAGAGCGGCTGTGGGAAAAAGACATTTGGAGCGCGTGATTGGAGCCAGGTGGATGTGGGTGACAGGCAGGCTCCAGGGAGGTGAGTCAGCCCTGGAAGATTCTGGTGAGCTCATCCCCTTGGTCCCCGTAGCAGGCACACGCCCTGGGCCCGCTCCATGTTCCAGAGGCCACGAGCCAAGCTGACCCACAAGCACAGCTGGGCCCTCTCTTCCCGAGGTTGAGGTCCAGCCTTCCTGCAGATTCAGCCGAGGTTATAAGCTGTCATTGACCTTTGTCTGTGAGTTATGTTCCCTCTCCTTTCTGTCCCCTTTGGCTTGGGGGAGAGGTGCCCCGTGGTGAGCCCGGGGGCTCCACCTGCCTCCATGAGGACTGGAATCTTAGGTGGCTGCCTGCAGAAGGTTCCAGAGTTCCTACATGCTTTGATTTCCTGCCTGAAACCCCAGAGAGAGACTGAAGCCCACCTGCCTTGATATAAAGCATTGGATGGAACCAGGGTCTGACGTCAGAGAAGAGGGATCTTGATCCAACACCTGGAGAGAATGGGACTCTTTGCCCATTCCAGGGAGGGGCTGTAGCTCAGCAAACGGTTCTGGGTTCAGCCCCCGGCATCTCCAGGACAGGTGAAGGAAGGAAGAACTGAGAAGCCTCTTTTTGCACCTGGACAGGTGTAGAGAATGACCCCGCTACCTGCCCTCAGTATCCTGGGAGGTCAAGGGGACCCACAGGGGGTGGTCTCAACCGAGGGCCCTCCAAACCTCGCAGCTCGCACCATCCGCCCAGATCCTGGTGTTTGGACCGGGCATCTCCTTGAAGCAAGGACCGCCTCTGCCAGTCTCCCCACCGGAGGACCGTTCTCCGAAAGTGGGACACCAGGTGGATGCGGCCAGGGACTGCGCCCACCTCTTCCCTTCCCGGGCCGCCTCAGAGAACCACGGCCACTGCAGCCCCGGCTGCTCTCCCAGGCTGATGCTCCCATTCTTTGGTTCCCATCCGCTGCCTCGCTTCCTGTTCTCCCAGGGACGGGACGCTCCGGAGGGCAGGAGAGGGCAGCACAGACCGGATTCCGGCTCCCCCGGGATCTGGTCCATGCAGCAGCTGCAGGGCACAGGGGCAAGACGGTCAAAGAATCCGGAGGAAGCCGGGGCAGGGCGCCGTCTGCACAGCTGCGCCGGGAAGGGGGGTGCGATGGGAAGCGACCTCGCCGGCACCCATTCCCCAGCCGCCTGCTGCGTGGGGACTGGAGTGGCCCCAAAGAAGCAGCCGCTTTGCATGCCATTTGCATGTGGGTCATTTATGTGCCTTGATGCAGGCTGGGAAAGAGAGCTTGCTGCGAGTAGGACTTTTCTGCCTCCACACACAGAAGATCGCTTAGAAATGCCGTAACGCTTCTCCCTGTTCAGGTTGAAACTGTCACCTGGATCCTGGCTCTAGTTTTTGGTGACTGGCACCTTCAGCGGGCTAGAGAGAGCTTTGAGAAGGCCAAGCCGCCTTTCCCTGGCTCCACTGCCTTTCCCACAACTCCCGGTTGTGTGGTAGTTGCTCGGCTTCTGCCACCCCCTCCCGTGCGTTCCCAAAACTTGGAATGCTGCTTTCCGGAGAGCTTTAAGTTACAGCAGCTGGCATTTCGTGCATCTTGGCCCCGCTCCTTTGGCCTCTGGCCTTGCCTATCCCTGGAATGAGGCCCAGAGAGCGGCTTCAGCATGGACTCCGGCCCTCAGGCTGAGAGAGGCTCAGCACCCCTGCTCTAACCACTGCCCTACATTGCCTCTCGATCTTCTCTTATGCTAAACACAGCTGGGTCCCTCAGAAACATACCCAAGGTAGTAAGCTTGCTGTGAATCCAAGGAGAAGAGTGCAACATTTCCTTGCTGGGTGGACAAAAGAACAGTGAAGTCTCAGATGGCTGGCAGCACAATGAGGACTAGTATCCTGACAAGAAAGACCTGTGTGTGATTAGCCAGCTGCCTTCAGGTGGAGGAAGCGACGGTACCTTGTTAACCAGGCCAAAGGACGGTTCTCCTGGCCACCCCTGGTGACTTTTGCTCATGGGAACCGTGGCGGAGGGAACATGTTTTTGCCTCAAGGAGCAACGTATCTTGGGCTGCCCCGGCTGTTTCAAGTGCTGGGTAACTCCTAGAAATTTCTTCCGTACGTTGTCCTCTGGCGCTGGCCTTAAGATTGGCCCCACCTCCTGGGCGCTCCATATGGTGGTGGCATGTAATGTATAATATGGTATGTATGTTGGATGGCGTAAGGGTTGTATATAAATGCAAATAATAATAAATAGTGTTAATAAATGTTAACCAGCCTAAGGGAATGTGCAGACTGCAGTACATGGCATTGGCCACACGGGGCAGCCCATTTTCTCCAGAGCTGGCTCTAGGCTGCCCTCCTGTGGCCACTACCACGCATTGCTCTCTGCGGATTACCATCGCAGTGGTGCCCTCCAGTGGCCAATTCTCTGCATTGCAGCCTCATCCCATTAGCTCAGTGAAAACATGCGCTGAAATGGGATTTTTTTTGTGTAGGGGCAAATTTTAAAACTGGTGTTAGAGTTTAAATAGAAATGTATATTTCACTATCATAGGGGGAGTAGAACTACTTGAGTAGTGTGTTCACTGCTCAGTCTGTTTTCAGGATTTCGGTGGGTAAGGACATTTTATGTGGGTAGAAGCTGTTCCTCTCTTCCTGAGCACTCTCCTCAAAACTATTTGCATGTCCAGCAACCAACACACTGCCTGTTCATAAGTACTGGAAATGGGGAAGACAGCCTGGGGCAGGGAGGATTTTTATGTGCTCCCAGTTTTTGTGTAGTGTTGGGGAAATGTGGATAAATCCTGGCAGAAAACCATTGCTTATATGTGCCTTTGTCTTACAAAATCAAACCCGCACTCTTTCTCAGAAGCACTGGCTTTGCAAGCCAAGTCACTGTTTAATATTGGTGTTGCCTTAAGAAAATGGCATTCCTTCCCCTCCCTTCTCAACCTTCTTCTCCCCTGTGGCTATGGGCGAGAGCAGACAGGAAAAATTTAGTATTCCATTTGGTTGAATACACAATCATGCTGCAATGAGATTGTGTAGTCCCTTCAGGAATTCACAGTTTACCAAGAAGTATTTAGTTAGCTAGCCCCGAGCAGAAAGGTGCAGATTCATAACTCATAACTAATTCCTGATAACAGAATATAACAGATGAGCTTATGATTTCAGGAATGGTTTCTCAATAGCTTGAATTTACATGTCTAAGCGGATCCGGGGCTGGGTTCAAGTTTCTGGAATTTACTCAACAAAATGTCCATACACTGCGATTAGAAATATTGTCATCTTCCGGTCATTTGTGTGTTTGGCTGATGTTCCTTATCCGTTCTATATAGGATGGTCTCAGATTCTCATTGTCCTGCCGTTCGTTGTTCTGTACCTGTGTACGTGACCGGGAGAGTATGGAATGCGTGTGCTTGTACTGAAACCTCGCAGCCGAGTTTGCCTCTGCCCAGTGATGCGTTATCGCTAGTCTCCTGCAGGAAGTCTTGGGGCTTCAGACAATAAAGCAGCGGAGGCTGGAAACGTTTCCTCCTCACCACAAAGCCGAGTTTTTATTTCCTCCTCACAAACTGAAAACCGAGATTCTGTCAATTTGGCGATGAAGGCGGGGCATGGGATTTGAACCCTTAATCCTGGGAGGAAGAGATGGTAAGTTCGGCCGAGATTCTCCCCATTGTGGGAGCACGGATCCTGGCCATGTCGTCCGTTTCACAGGTGGGTCAAAGTGATTGGATCTGGTTTAGAACCTCATAGCATGCGGGCTTCGTTACGGGCACCCAGGAAGCACGGGGATTTCCAAATCCCGGCTTACTACCCCATGGGTGGCGCCTGCGGGGCTGTCACGGAAGCGCTTGGTATTTTTGTGTAAAACAGCATGGTCCAACCTGACTCGGAGCTGCCACTTTAAACTGGCCCCATCATTGATTGGCACCGGCTGAACCACCTGCGAAAGCAGTTGGTGGAAATGCTTCCTAAGCAGATGGAATACTGGTTTTTGCTTTGGTTCACAGTGGAGAAAAAGCTAGTTTATATGGTATTGGTGCACCAGGAAAGAGCTACACGCGTGAGTACATGTTTGCATTGGGGTTTGTGTAAAGTTTTATGTTCACTGTTTGTGACAGTTCCTTGTTGTTTGTGCGTATGCTCTGTCTGTCTGTTGTAAAGTGTTCTTCTCTCTGGGAGGTAGGCATATCCCAGAGAGGGTTTTGGGGGTTCCTCAGGAAATAGACGCTCCCCACGCAGCCACCCCAATCCGTCCTCTTCAGGGCATGGTTGAAAGCAAGGGCGTTCTTGCCCCTGAGATGAGAATGTGTGAAACCTGGCCTTGATTGAGAAAAAGATTCAAGCATGGCTGAGTTTGGCTGGGCCACAGGTCCTGATCAGGGCACATGTGCGTGAAAGTCTTTTTCTCCACCCGTACCTTGAACATCAGCCAGACCTGAGAAAGGTCAGGAACTGTGTGGCCCTTTGAACTGGGCTTGCAAACACAGGTCCTACACATTTTTCTGGCCTTCCTTCATAAGCTTATCCTGTGTGAAAGTCCTGTAAGCAAGAGGAGTTATATAGGAGCAATTTTTATGCAATAAGGCAATCAGCATTTAAGCGCTCATGTTCATCTTAAGTGCTCAAGCAATTGACTGTTTGGTTGAAATGTGCCAGTGCAGGTTTGCTTGTATTCACAGCGGGTTGGGGCGTTTAGTATCGATGTATGTGGGGCGCAGCTTCTCTGTAAATAAGAAATTGTGAGAGATTGTCTTCTCACTGTCAGTATGTTTGGGCAATTTGGGGGAGGGAGAAAGACAGGGAAAAGCGATGCTTTCATCTGTTCCAGACAGATCAGGTATGACTCAAAGACAAGTAATCCAAATGCAAGGCCAAGCAAAAATTTAGACTGGAAACTAAAGTTTATTCCAAACCCAGGGGGAGGAATCCAGGCCCGAAACTTGACCAGGCAAGAAAAGGGAAAACCATGCAAACTTGCAAACATTCACGATTGCTTTTAGTCGCTGAGCTGTGCGAAACAGTCAGAGGCCGGCCAGGGCTTTGCCGTCTCTGGTCATCAGCAACCCTTCTGGGGTTTCCGAGCATAGAAAACCCCCCACCGCTGGTCCCCATCCGCACAGCGCTCCAGTTTCTCCTGCCATCCGGAGGCCATTGCCTTGAACTCGTCCTCTGAGAACTCCTGGGGTATGGAGACAAAGAAAGGGTCAGTAATGTGGGTGCGGAAAAAGAAAATCTAACATTCCCGGTAGGGCAGAGACAGGGAAACTGTAGCTGCTTTTCTCTCGTTTCCCGCATCCCCGGTGTCCAAAGCCCTTCTCACTGCAAAGGGCCTGACTGTGAGGATTTAGGGCAGGGGTGCCGAACCCGTGGCGTGTGTGGCACAGCGGGTACACAGAGCCCTCTCGGCCGGCACGCGAGCCCAGGCGCCCCAGCATCGCCCCGGCAGCCGAGCCTCGGATAACAGCGCTTTCGGGGCCACGCGCACGCTCGGAAAGGAGTAGCGGCGCCAGGCGATGGCGTCACGAGCCATAACTCATTAGTTGCGACTCATCCGAGCTTCCACATGGCTGTGGAAGCTATGGCTGGTCAGTGCGCTGCTATTTGCTTGGACTGGCTGTGAGTTGTTTTTTCTAAACGAAAACCTCAGTTTTCAGGTTTTATTGCAGTGTTGGCACTTTGCGATAAATAAGTGGGTTTTGGGTTGCAGTTTGGGCACTCGGTCTCGAAAAGGTTCACCATCACTGATTTAGGGTAACACCAAGGTACCTAGGTGTCCTCTTTTATAAAGAACAGTCCTATATTTGAAGCTGTTGGTGGCATGCAACAGCTTCAAATATTGAGTACCCGGAGGAGGGCCTTCTCTGCGGTGGCGCTCAGCCTATGGAATGCGCTCCCCAGAGAGGTCCGCCTGGCGCCGTCGCTATTTGCTTTTCGGCGCCAGGCCAAGACCTTTTTATTTAAAACTTATTTTAAGTGTTAATTTATTATGTAGGATTTAAAAAAAAATTTAAGCCAAGATGCACCGGGTTTTAATATCTTAGTGTATACATTTTTGTATGATTTTGTTTGTTTTTGTTTTTTGTTGTGAGCCGCCCCGAGACTTTGTTGCGTTGGGGCGGCATAGAAATGTTTTAAATAAATAAATGCAGTATATTTCTAGCCAAATCTCCCCAGGCAATTAAAACCCTTCAAAATATCATTGATTATAATTTACTTATTAAATTTCTGCCCCACCCATCAAGGGATGTATGATTGCAGGGTGCTGTCCTACGGGGCTCTGACCACTCTACATTTCTTTGATACTCTCCCTGCCCAAAATATCACGCTCTTGAGCCCCACAGGGAAGGGAGGGGTTGGTTCCAGGCCGATATCGCACCCATCTCCTCGCCCACCTGCACGAATTGCTCCCGGCTTCTCTCCAGCTCCCGGAGCTCTTGCGTCAAAGCCAAGACCATTCGCTCCGTGTGGTCCAAGGCCTGGACCTGGCCGAACCCAGCCTCCTCCAGTACCTGGGTAGGACAGGAAGGGGTGAACAGCCTGGCCAAGTTGCAAAATCCACACGCAGCCTCACGGTCTGCCACATCTTGCCTTCCAAACGCCAGTTTATGAAGTCTGGTATCATACAGTGAAAAGTGTCAGAAGGTCCCAGGAAGGTCCCATTCTCTGGCTGGCGCCAGACTTTGCCCTCATCCTACAAACCATTTGCACACTGGGAAGTCAGACTGCACACCCCCGGCACTTAACACAAATCAAGTACGCCTGGCTCTGGAGCGGGGATGCAAAACCTCAGGCCGGGGGGCTGAATTTGGCCCTCCAAGCTATGCGCCGTCCTTTCCCCTGGCCATGCCCCTTTCCCTCATCCACCAATCCTTTGCGGTTTCCTGACTTTTCTGCCCCCCCCCCATGTAAAAGTTTGACATGGTTCCCCAACAGCTCGGTTTAATTGCAGAAACTGTGTGAAGCTTAGAGTCACAAAGAATCATTAGCATTTTTGGCTCTAGTCTCCACTGGAACGTGGCTTCCCAGAGCTGTTTGGGCTGCCTGGGGCCTAGAATAAGAACCCGTGGGGCTTCCTCTGTGAAGCATCGTAGTCAAAAATTAGTCATGTTACACACAAGACTAAAATCACCGCCACCTCCAAAGGCACCCGCATATTAGAAATCCCGCTTCGGAAAGCTGCCAAGCCCTTCCAAAGAGCCGGACAAGGAGAATTCTGCACATTTTGACAGGTTCATATAATCAGAAGGGACCTCGAAGGCCATCTAGCAGAGCTGTGCATAATGCAGAATGCATCACTCAGACGGCACTGCCACCTTTTCCGAAAGATGCCCCTCCAGCCGCTGCTTAAATATCTCCGGAGGCAGGGCTTTTTTTGTCATAGAACGCATCGGAACGGTGTTCCGGCACCGGTTTTTGACGGATTTTTCCAAGTGATTGTGAATCGCTCTGTCGGGCATAGCAGGTCGGCGGCAAAACTCATTAACGTAGTGCCTGCGGGCTGCCTGTGTGTCCGTGCTGGTTGCGAGGGCGCTGCTCGGTTTGGGGTGCTGCTCGGCTTGGGATCGGTCTTGTGGTCACACGCTGAGTGCTTACTGCCGGCGGCGACCATTATGTTTGTGTGTGTGTAGAGTGACTGGCTACGTGCAAAAGGTAAATAAGTTCTTTATTTCAAAAAAAGTTGGTGAATTGAAAATCTTTTTTAGTGTAAAAGTGTGACCCCAAAATGTGAGTTCCGGCACCTTTTTTTTTTTAAAAAAAGCACTGTCCGGAGGCATCCCTGGCTCCCCGCTGAACCGGTTTTGCCGTCTTTTGGACATTCTGCCAAATTGCACTTCGAACACGGCTCAGCAAGGGCCTGCCGTTGTCCTTCCTTAGCAGGACCATTTTGTAGAGATGGCGGGGTGGGCACACACGGACTGTTTTTCCATGTTCCCCACCTGGAGAAAATGTGCTTGTTTCTCTATCAGAGCTACATGCATGGGTTTCTCCCCCACCCCGGTGCCCAAAAAATCAGAGAGGTTTTAAAAAATGACCCCACCCCACTCCCCTGGCATTGAAATGGTACAGTCCAGGAAGGGCTGTTCCACATCATTCTTCTGAACCCAGAACTTGGCCACGATTTTAATAAGGTACATAATCCGACTTGTTTGGGGGTATTTATTGGCCCCGCATACTATACCTGGCCGTATTCTTGGGGTGTGAGCAAGCTGTACCCCCTCTGTGTGACGTACTCGGTGAACGCTTTTGACCAGGGTCGAGGCCCGCAGCAATAATCAGAAATGAGGAGTTGTCCTCCGGGCTTCAGCCATAACTAAGGAAAATAGATGTGAGGCTGTTTACAACTGACACTGTGCATTTATCTGGGGGAACTTGCTACCTTTTGCGGGGTGGGCACGATTTTCATTTTGTTTTACATTGAGTCAGGATCCTGCAAATGGGAGAAGATACAAGCCCTAAAGTGGGCGGAAAACCCTTTCCCAACCCAAAGAATGCGTTAGCTCCAGGCCAGCCCAGCACTGGAAACTGGATTTTCTACCCTTCTAAAACTCCTCAAATTTCTTCTTTGTGGCAGCTTGATATATTCACCAGGAATCTTCCAAAGAGGGAATTCTTGTCCGCCACGTGTAGGATGGTGTCTCGGCTGTAAACGACGTCGAAGAAGCCCTCTGGAAACGTCCTTCGAGTGGCATCGCCGATTTCGAACTGCACCTAAAACACACGGCCGAGAAAACAGCGGTCCCTGAGGAGTAACGTCCAAACGGCCCCCCATCACACCAGGTAACATATGGGAAGCACTAAGAGATATCTGCTTTTAGTCTTCAGGCCCCATGCCCTTGAAGACATTAAATCAGGGTTATTCCAGTGGCGGATGCAGCCAAATTTCCACAAATGACACCTCTTCCCACCAGGAATTAAGGTGGGTGAGACATTCCAACCTTTTAGACGGAAAGTGAAAACGGGACAAAATCACCGAAAAATGGGTGGTCCAGGCAGGGGAGGGAAAGAAAAGGACGGGCCTTGGAAATGGCAGAGGACTGGATCTGGGCCCCACGTGCTATGGGCCCCACGGATTTGCTTTGAGGTTCTGCACCTGCTTGAAGACGCGTGCTAGCAGCCACACAACGGCCCTCTGAGGTAGGCTGGGCTGAAAATCAGAGCCTGGCGCTATGCGAGTTTCATGGCCCAGCGGGAACTAGGAGTCGGGTCTCCCGCGTTCCTCTCCAGCCATACGCCCCAGTGATCGCAGGATCATTCCCGCAGCTTGGCCTTTACCTGGGCACCTGGTTCCTTCTGTCCTCTCTCCAGGGCCAGCTCCACCATGTTGCGGGAGAGATCTAAGCCCAAAACCTCCACGCCAAACTCCTGAGGAGGCAAGGAAAGCATTTAGGACCAGCGGACGGGATCCTGATATCCGCCAGCGAGCGGCTTGGGAGGCCCGCACGTGGCAAGCATCAAGTTCCTGGGTTCATGGATCACGTCTGAACCCAGGACTTTGTGATCCGTGCCAGAACTAGCCACTTAGCTCCCTTCACGCAAGACACCATTCCTTGGTTTTCCTCCAAACTTTCTTCCCGAGCTGTAGAATATTCTAATTCATTCAAAATCAAGAGTACCTTTGATATCATATTTGCATATTATCCATTGTAAACTCCAAGCTGGTATCTCCTACCTACAAATGCATTTTTCGTAAGGTCTGAAATGTATATAATGTCTTAAATTGGACCCACAAAGGGAGATCTGTTCCCCACGGCCTCTTTCTTCCTGTTTACTATACCCCTTTCTTTCTTTTTCAAAAACTCTTGGTTCCACAAACTGAACCCATTTATGAAGAAAACGCTTTTCTGTTCTTTTTGCCTGACCAGTGGAAATCAGAAAACCTTTCCCATCTCCTACAAATTTCCCAGGTGAATCTGTTAGCGTCTCTCCTTCCTGTCTTGACATCCTGGAACGGAGAGCAAGCTCTAGAGCATTTGCTCTCTCCAAAAAGCAGCACACATTGGTGACCACCATCACAATTGTGATGTTTAACAATCAGCCACAGAAATTGGCGTTACATCCGTACCTTGGCCATGTAGAAATCGCTTCCACCGATTCCACACCCCACATCCAGCACCCGCTGACCCGGTTTGAAATCCACCATGCGCATCAGTTCCTACCAAAAAATGGGGACGTTACGGATGCAACCTCCAGTCCTTCCTGGGCACGTTCCCCGAAGACTCATGCAGAAGATCGGGAGTGCTAAGTACCAAAACGGCCCGGACTACAGGACCCAAAATAAAAGCTCATATTTTACACGTGTTCTGCTTTTCCAGAGCCTGGGTGTGTCATTCAGGGATTTGGTCTGCTGACAACACAGTTTGGAAAAAGGAGGCGAGGAAAAGGAGAACGCTTGATTTCAGAGCAAACGTCTGGCGGAAAGATGCCAGGCAGGGGCAAAAGGAGGGGGAAGGACATGTGGGCCAAAAGCCGGCTAATTTGGGGCTCGGCTGAAACGCATTTTGAGGGCCCCTGCATATTATTTCAGCAAGTGAGCAGCAGGTTGTGGGGTGGGTGGCCCCACAGAGGTTCGGGGCTCCAAAAGAACAATTTAGGGCTTCAGCCCTGGTGGGCAGCTCTTTACCACTGCATTGGGACAACCTAGGTGGCTTCCAGGGTGCCATCATATTAGGGGTGTCTTTTGCATGTCTGGATTGATTCATTTCCCCCATACATGTTTCTAGGCCTTATGGAGGTTCTGAGCCATGTGTGTGATGGAATTCAGGAATTGGAGGAGTTGCATTGAGTGTGAATTCAGAAATGTGGAGCACCAAATACGAGGACTCAAAATCCAGCAGTCAGAATATTAGACTGGGACACACAAGATCCCGGTCAAATTCCCTCTCAGCCATGATGCTCGTCAAGTGGCTTTGGGTAAGTCAGTGACTCTCAGTGCCTGTATCTTGCAGGGTTGTTGTTTGGATTTATTAGGAGAAAAGGAGGGTCTCGTAGCCGCTTTGGGATCCTTGGGGAAAAACTGGGGTGCTGGTGACATGAAACGAAACGGAAACTATAATTCCCAAAGAGAATGATAGGAATCCACTTTCCCGGATTCTGTCCCCACCTTCCCATAAGCCACTTACCTGGGTGGTGCTCAGACCTCCGGTGCTGACAAACCCGGCCCCAAATATCCATTCGTAGCGGCGGATGCTGCGCAAGGCGTATTGCTCGTTGTCCAAGAAATTCTGGAAAGTGTCGTATCCCCGGGTTGACTCATAGTTCCGGGGAACTTTCTGGAGAATCCAGCACACCTGATTCCGGTTTTGTTTCCTCTGCAAAAGCACATCGGCAAGACGGGGGGTGTGTTGCGCAGGGAGGGCCTGGCTGGGGACCTTCTCAGGTTTTCCTCAGCTGATTGGACTGCCCTGTTTCTGGCTGTCAGTGTTTTAAGTGGTTCAAAATAGTTTTAACCGAGGCCTTTCGTATTCTCCGCTTTTAACTTGATCATTGTATCTTGGAAGTTTCTGTTGTAAAGCTCTTTGAGAGGTCTTCTTTGTAGTACTTTTCACTGATCAATTATTTTATTTATTTATTTAGGAAGCTTCTATGCTGCCCCATTCGCCAAAGCCTCGGGGCAGCTCACAATTAAAAATATTAGCATTACTTGTACATGGGGTTATTTTTAATCCCAAACAAAAGTGCCTCTTTTTTATATTAGCTTTCAGAAGGGACCTAAAGGACCTGCATTCTGTTGGTCTGGGGTATAAAAGTGCCCCATAAAACTATTCTTATGAAGATTTGGGGATCTTTTCAAGTCCTGGAAATTACATGGTTTATAGAAAAAATGCTGAAAAAGGCCAGAAGCGGAAATTTGGGGACTATTTAGACTAGACACTTTGTGACAATCTTCCAGCAGGACTAAAGTATAGGACTACTTCTGTGTAAATTGCAGTACAGAATGTGAGTTAGGGGATTTCAGTTCCCCCATGATAAATCAGGGTGAAATCCTTCGCTTAGAAAAATAATGTGTGTGTGTGTGTGTGTGTAAACATGCAAGGATCAGCATCCTAAATATTAAAGAAATAAATGGGGACCTTGGCAGTGCAGTTCATTTCATTTTAAAACATTCCAGTTTCTAGTCCTAACACTGTTGTACCCAAGTAAGCCCGCTGGCGGCAGTTAGAACCCCGTTTTGCTGAATGCCAAACCTTTGGTTTTGGGGATGCCTCCATGTATTGGTTCTGCAAATATACGGAAGCTTCCCGGCAGTAATTTCATTATTCCAGAGCTCTGGAATTTAAGAGGAAAAGGGAAGAGGCTTACCTTTATGTAGGTTTGCACAGATCGGGACATGACGATGTCAAATCCGTAGGTGGCGTCTCCGGTGGTCACGTGTGCCGAGCTAAGGAGGCGATTGTACTCCGCGGGTGTCCGATACAGCGTGGGGTTGAAGCGCCTGGGGCTGTTTCCTGGGGGAAAAGAGACCAGCAGAGCTCTGTGGAAGGACACCGGCGTCACCTGTGCCCAGCACCAGGTTCTCTGGCATATCCGGGGAGCTAGGAAGGAGGCACGATCCCCATCTGGCCAAAACTTGGATGGCCATTGCTGGTCAACAACGAATAGGCCAGTGGCTGAAATCAGCCCTTTATTAAGAGCCATGAGGACTAGAATCTTGTTTTCTTCTCTTGGGGGAAGATCTACTGTGTGGCAATTAAGCTGAGGAAACAATCTACTGGCGCCAGCAGGTGCTTGGGGCTATGCAGAACAGATCTGGGCCCACCGGAAACAGATCTGGGGCCACATGAGCACGGGCCTAGCAGCCCCCTCCGTCACTGACCAAGTTCTACAGCTTACTGAGAACTGATTTCCTTTTTCAGGCCCCCTCAGCTATTGGACCACTGACCTGACGGATAGAAACAGGACTCCCGGAAGAAGAGATGCCCGTCTGGACGTAGCCAGAGAAGCATCTGTCGGGCGACGCTGATCAGCTCCGCATCCGAGAGGTACATGAAGAGCCAGTTGGAGAAGACGAGGTCAAAGCTACGGCAGGGAAGAGGAGGAGGAGGCGGTCAAGAGCTGCCGGCCGAGCTCCACCTTCGGAAGGGGAAGCTGCAGCATCCTGAATGCGTACGAAAGGTGGGATTTGGGCACATTTCGAATGGTACCTCCTTGCCCCCAGCGAACATGGGCTCCTGTGCTTCAGCCCGGGGCTTCCTAGGCTCTCAGCCACTCAAGAACTAGGCCTGTGGGACACAAACCCACATAAAATCTGCAGAAACACGTAATAGTGTAATTGGTTTGCCTTTCCCAGGAGGCAAAGCCGACTAAATCCATTCTCACTGCAAATTCTTCAATGCAATTGCACCCTGATCTGGATGACTCGGAGACTGTCTGAGCTTCATTGCCGTGCAGGGGAAGATGGGTGTTGTTGTTGATTTGCAGAGTGGGGGAAGGGAACTTTGCACCATTTGTGGGGGAGTTCATCTCCCCCCCCATTGCGATTCCCCTTCAAAGTGACCCCAATTAACAATTAAACTCAAGGGGGGGGGGAATACTATTTATTTATTTATTGATTGATTAAAAGCTTTTGTATGCCATCCTTTATATATAAATATCTCAGGGCGGCTTACAGGAATTTAAAACAATTTAACACAACTAATAACAACATCCACAGAATTAAAACAGTGACACAGTATGAAACAACAAATAAACATTGAGTGAATCAAATAAAATCAAAACAGAACAAAGCAAAAGCGACTGGAGAATCATTCAAATTGTTAACTTTTAAAATTTAAAATTTAAATTAATTAAAAAATCACTTTTAAAACTGAGGAATGTGTCTATTAAATGCCGGGTCCCAGGAAGCAGAATTGGGACATACCCAAATTTAACCATGCCTGTTTTCATATAACCAAAACTAGAAACATTGCTGTGACATTGACTGTTTAAACCCCCTGCCTCCCTTCCCTTCCCTTCTGTTGTTTCCTGCGTCAGGTGCTGGATTGTATGACCCTTGGGGCAGAGACCCATCCACCATGCGCCCCAGTGGCACTGAGCAAGCCAGCGGGCCACACCTCTCGGTCGGCAGCTGCAGGCTGGTAACGTCGGCCTGCAGGAACGCCACGTTGGATCGGTGCCCGTTCTCCTGTCGATTCTGCACCAAGAAGCTGTCCATGAAATCCACGGCCGTGACGTGACGCCCACGTTCGGCCAGATGCCCCGTGAATCGGCTGGAAGAGAAACGGAGAGGCCTCAGTCCCGCAAGGGCAACTGCATGGGGCAGTCGGAAGTGAAGGAAGGAGCCGAGAAGTTCAGCAGAGGGAGGAATGAGGAAGACGCCCTGAAATGCAGAAAGCACTGTGGAGACAAAGGTTGGTACTCCTCTGAGCATGCACAGAATGCTCTCCCTCTTACTGTGCAGAAATGCATGGGTTGCCTCACCCTGTGCGTACCATGAATTTCTTCCATTTCTTAAAAAGATGCTGGGACTCAAGCTTAACTTCTTCTTCCTTCTCTTTTCTCCTCCTATATTATTTATTTACTTATTTTATACTGATAATTTTAATTTTATATTATTATGTTTGTAACTCAGAGTATTTTTTGTATTTTTGTATTTAATGGTAATTTATTATGTTCGATTGTATTTCAATGTATTTTATTGTGTTGTAAGCCGCCCTGAGGCTTCGGCAAGGGGCGGCATAGAAATGTTATAATAATAATAATAATAATAATTAAGCAACCTTTCCCCATTCATGTTCACTTATTACATTTCCAGGCCGTCCAACATCCGAAGCTCTCTGAGTGCTTTTCAGAGATTAACGCCTCAAAGATGAAAAACGAAATGGAGGAGAATTATATAAGCCACCTTGCAGGCAAAAAGGTAGGATATAAATACAATTCATAAATGCATAATGTACATTATAAAATGTATTTACCTATAGCCGATCACCATTTACCTCCTTAGACACAAAGCGTTTAAACAATCAACAAAAAGAAAAATGCAAGGCCAGATTAAAAACCTCACAGTTTGCTGCCAAATACCAGGAAAGAAATGAAAATTCTGAATCTAGTGCTGCAAAATCCTCTACCTGTGGAGCCACCCCAAAAAAACCAGTCTCGGAGTTATTGGTCAAAACCGGTTCCTTGAACTGGGCCCAGAAAAAAACCAGCAGGCAGCGCAACTGGGCCAGAATCAATGTTCTGTGTTTGGGCCTGTTTTCCGTGCATTTCGCATGAGGTTTGTTTGCAAGGCCAGAAGCCAGATTCTCCCTATGAAATCCTACAAAGTGAAGAAAGACACTTTGCACATGGCCAGAAGCACTCTCCCCTTTATCCTTCCTTTACACGTTTCAGCAGTGTGCGATCTAGCAGCTGGACCCCGTGTCAAAACCCCTGAAAGTGTCCATCTCTGAGTGAGAGGCCCTCCACACCCTCTCCGCCAAGGCATTTCATTGCCGAATCTTTTGAGGGTGTGGTGAAAATGAGAGGGTCTCTGAGCATGTGCAGATGGAGTTAGCACAGAGAGAGATGTTTGGGGGCTTCATGGATGAGGTTCCTGAGCACATCCTTGGCCTCTGAGGAGGTGGGGGGGGGGTCCTGGGGAGCCACTCGTTACTGGCACTGGGCCCCCCACCCTTCCAAGCCCGCGGCCTCCCCACTCACCCTATACCAGCTCCCAGTTCTAGGACATCCTTTCCTTCCAGGCAAGGCAAGAGGGCGAGGATCTCCGGGGTGTCCTCCTCGGTGAGCTGCTGCGCGCCCGAGTCCAGCATCATCTCCTCCAGGGAGGGCTGCCGGGAGTGCTCCTCCCAGTACTGGCGCATCAGGTGCCGAGCCGAGGGCTCCGGTGCTGCCAGGGTGAGAAAAGCACAGCCTGCCGCTCGAATGCCTCCGTTGCGGTTCCAGCCCGCCGAAGCTGTGAGGCCAGACCGGGGTCCATCTCGCCCAGTACTGCCAACGCGGGCTGGCAGCAGCCACTGTCCAGGGTCTCTGGCCCGCCTGGAGATGCCAAGCAAGCTCCCTCCCGCCGGAGACTCTGGCAGCAGGCACAGCAGGCGAGTCGGTTAGATTTTGGCTACTCCCCTCTGACCCGCCCTCTGGACTGCCCCTTTCCAGAAGACCCTCGTTCTCCAGAGCAGAACCCAGGCCCCAGGGGGAAGGAGGCTCTGTGCCCCCAGCCTGTGACTGGGCCTCCTCCTCATTCAAGGGGCTTCATTTGGGGGGCGGGGGGCGATGGCCCTTGCAAGAAAAACATCCTCAAAGGGTAGGTCTGTTTTCCTCCCTGACCCCCCAAATTCTCCTCCCTCCCTGTTGGTTTGCCTACTTCTGCCCCATAGGAGACCTCCTCCTCCTCCTCCCCCTCCCCCTCCTCAGAGTGGAAGGCCTTTTGCAGGATAAAAGAGGACAGGTCCCTGCCCCAAGGGGACTCCAATCTAAAACTGGGCACTTGAACCAAGAGTTGAAGAGAGAGACAGGGGAATTAAGCCAGTGCTCCAGAGGGCTGAGGGTACCTTGTGCCCCCCATGTGTGGGGACTTGGCGGTCCTAACGGAGGAGGAAAGAGGGCCGCGCCGGTGCCACGCCATCTCTCTGGCAGGCGGCTCCAGACACGTGGAGCAGCGGGCGGAAAGGGCAGAACCTTTCGAAGGAGTGGAAGACCTTTGGCTGGCCGAGAGGAGGAGGGCCAAAGGGCACAGGGAGCCTGGCTCATCAGCTCGCTTCAGTGGGGTCCTCGGGACGGGCTTGGGGCGCAGCTCCGGGACCCCGCTTCGCGGAAGGAGCTGGGGGGCCCCCGGTTGCAGCTGCTGGGCTGGCTTCACACATCTGGGAGCCAGCAAAGCTGTGCTGCACAGCTCGCTCGCAGCTTTCAAAGCACCGAAAGCGGATCCCAAGGGCAGGAAACTCGGAAGCCAAGCGGGGCGAGATGCTCCGCAGGGAAGTGCCGAAATCCGTGCTTAAGGGGGCCATCACAGCGCTCCACCGCTGCGTCGGGGGGAGCCGGCGGAGGAAAAATTGCGGGGTGCAGGCAAGAAGCGATCGATTGGCACGGGGGCGTGGGTCCTCCCAAGCCTCAAATTCTCCAGGGCTGGATCAGACCCGCCAGTCTCGAGAAGTCAGGCTGCCGAGTTTGGGGAGAAGTAGCAGAGGGCAAGCCTACCCCTGAATTTTCTCTTCTCTGCCCCCCTTTTGGCAAACAAACAAAAAAGTCCACAATTTTGTCCTTGAAAGTCCTGCAGAATGGAGGAACGGCCCCCTTTCCTTTTCAGGGCCCCCTCCCCAAACTTTTCGCTGCCTAAGACGCGCCTAGCTGCCCTTTTTCGCTCTCCTTTCAGTGCCTGGGGGGGGGTGTTGGGGGGAGAATCAGTCCCAAAACGTGTGGCAGCCCCACCACCCAGTTGCCAGCCAAGCCGGAGAAACTTCAGGGCTGCCCACAGCTGCCCCTCTTCCTTGCAAGCCCCCCACCCCCAATTCGCCGACCCTGGACTGCCCCACTCACCTCCCGCCATGAGGTCAGCCTGCTCCCTCTGACTTCTTCTCAACTCCTGCATTTTGATTAATCATTAATTGACCACCGTCCTGATAACGGGGCTGACAGGCAATTGACAGGATCAGCTGTTCATCCACGGGACCCGCCTCTCTGCCCGGGTCAGGGAAACTCGGCGGATCCCTTCTGGGGTGGCGTTTGAGGGAATTCAGAGATCCCGAGCAGAAGCGCAGGCTGCGCTGCAACGTTTTGTGCGGTTCCTTTCCGGTAGCCAAATCTTTGCCACTCTGAGCCACAAAGGGCAAGAGAACCCCCTTCTCTCACCCGCCTGCCCCATAGGCTTGCTTGCAAGGACAAATGCCCCCCCCCATTGTGGGGCAGGGAGGGAAAGCTCATTTAAGGGGCCCTGGGCTACGGGAGAAAGGGCGGGAGGAAAAGAAAGGGGCAACAGTTTTCTAGATGATTCTCCTTACTCAAAACCGTTTTATTGACCCGATATTTTAAACTTTAAATATTTTAATCTGGTTTTATTAACATCCTCAGTCGTGTTTGGTTTTGTTGCTGATTGTTGTATTTATTGTTTGTTTATCACATTGCAAGCAATCCAGAGACAATTAGTATAAAAAAAGGCAGGATAAAAATAGCGTAAATAAATAAGTTTTGTCTGCAGTCAGTTCGCGCAGGACCCACACAGAGACGCCGTCGTTTGTGGCCAGGCTGCTCGCAGTTAAGCCGCCGTGAGCAGGTAGCCGCTCTTTCCACCTCTTTGGTCTGCACAGTTCCTGAGAAAGCTCCTTGGATGGTGCTGGGAGCATCATGTGAACAGGCTTCCTGCCAAAGCGCGCCCCACGCGGAGAGATCTGCTTCTGGGAGGCGCTCGGCTTGCTTTTCCGGAGGGTCTGCTGGGTAGGGGGTCTTTGGCCTCTCTGCCAAGCCTCCCTTTGCTCCAGAAATGGAGGCACAAACGGCTGCCTCCTGCCAGCGGACAGAAGCCGCGACTCGCCCGAGCTTCCGCATGGCCAGTTGGTGTGCTGCCAAGGATGGATGGATGTCTGTTTGCTTGGACTGACTGCGAGTGGTTTTTCCCAAACGAAAGACTCAGTTTTCAGGTTGTATTGCAGTGTTGGCACTTTGAGATAAAGAAGCAGGTTTTGGGTTGCAGTTTGGGCACTCGGTCTCTAAAAGGTTCACCATCACTGGGTTCGAGTTAGAGAAACGAGGTGCCCTGGCATGGTTTTGATGGTTGGAATGTGTTGAGAATGGGCAGAAATGTTGAGATGGGCAGAAAAAGCCACTCAGGGGAGGCTTTTTAAAAATTGCCCTCTTTGCAGTGGAACTTTCACCCTAAATTAGGGTTAGGGATCTGCCCCAGGGTAGGGTTAGGGTTAGAGAAACGAGGTGTCCTGGCATGGTTTTGATGGTTGGAATGTGTTTAGAAGGGGCAGAAACGTTGAGATGGGCAGAATAAGCTACTCAAGGGAGGCTTTTTAAAAATTGCCCTCTTTGCAGTGGAACTTTCACCCTAAATTAGGGTTAGGGATATGCCCCAGGGTAGGGTTAGGGTTAGAGAAACGAGGTCCCCTGGCATGGTTTTGATGGTTGGAATGTGTTTAGAATGGGCAGAAACGTTGAGATGCGTAGAAAAAGCCACTCAAGGGAGGCTTTTTCAAAATCGCCCTCTTTTCAGTGGAACTTTCACCCTATTTTAGGGTTAGGGGTTGCCCCAGCGTAGGGTTAGGGTTAGTTCCCCTACCTTTATGCATGTGGGGCTGTAAAGGTGGGGTATTAGGGTGTGATTAAGCATGTGTGGGGTTTTCTGCGGTAAACGATGCCGGAACGAGAGTTGCTGATCAGCAGCTGGGTGTGGGAGCAGAGCTGGCAGGAAGAGGCTATGACAGGCCTCTTTGTCCTGTTTAAAGTCTGCGGCTTTCGACGGGGACCATCCTATGCCTGTTTAGAAAGAAAAAAGTCCCACAGCGAAAGATCTCTGGGCCAAACCCAGCATGTCTCGTGAGGGGCAAGAAAGACCCGTTCCTAAAACCCCATAGAAGCTGCTGCAGCCTCGACCAGCCTTGCCTGCCCTGGCTTGCTGGGGAAGCCGACCCTGTGGGATGTTTTTCTGTCAAAACCCGCAGAAGATTTAGCCCTAAATCAACAAATAACCGAGGTTTTTCCTATTTCTGTTCTTCCCCATTTGTCTGGGTTTCTAGGTCAGGCGTGATTTTCTGGTCATCCTGAAGTTTTGCAAATCGGATCGCGTAGGTTTGGTTTCCGGGTCTTGCGATTTGAACAGCCACGAGGCCTTAGTATAGTCATTTTGGGTGACATTCAAGGCCACTTCCGGCCTTTTTCCTCTTCTGCTTGCACAGGTGCGCACGCTATGAAAGCTCTGCAGGTCTCTTTGTCTTACCAAAGAAGAGATCTGTGTAGTTCTGAGTTTGCAACCCTGCTTTCCCAGTAAAGGTGGTTCAGTGAGCAAAATTCCCCAGGTCACCCTGATTTTTCTTTCTTTCTTTCTTTCTTTCTTTGTGGTCAACCTCTTTATTTTGATGAGGATGAGGATGATGTTGATGATGCAGCATCTAAAAACAGAAGGAAAACAACAAGATTTCTCTCTCTCTCTCTAGATCTTGGGACTCTACAAGAAGGGGCTAAAATGCCGGGGTAAGTGGAGAGGCGGGTCAGAGCTTGGTGTCCGTACGGGGTGCAACATGCAAGCCACGGGGCATGGACAGAAGGCAGAATATCTTTGGAAAGCAGAGTGCAGATCCAGGCTCGTGCCCAGAGGCATTTTCTGTGGCCTTGCGCTGGGAAGCTTTTCCAGCCCACGGGCTGAACTCAGTCATGGCAGACAAGCGCCGCAGGCAAGCGGATCGTGGGCAGAAACACCCCAAATGCCGGCCTGGATTAGCTCCCTGCCGCTAGGAAACCCCCCGAGGAGGCGCTTCTTGGTCCTTTTAGGATGGGTGGAAAGCTACGCAAAAGCTGGGAAATCCGGGTTGGAAGTGGGGCAGGGGAACGGGGGTTGGCCGTGGGGGGACCCCAGGTCGGTAGTCCCTAGACCTGCATCGCCCAGCCCTATTTTACAGCCACCGGCCAGCCCAAATCAGGCTTTTTGGGGGGCGGGGTGCCAGAGGCCGGCCTTGCAAGAGAAGGAGCGGGGCGAGGGCCCACGCAGTAACGCTCTTCCACGCTTCGTGCAGCGTGCAGTGTGAGCTGCCACAAGCAGTGCCGGGACCTCCTCTCCGTCGAGTGCCGCAAGCGCACCAAGAGCGTCAGCCTGGACGGCCCCGCGGCGCTGCCGGCCCGCTCCTTCAGCTTCTCCCTGCCGCGGCCCGGGCGGTCCTCCCTGAGGCACTCAGGTACGGACGGAGCGGCTCCTCCCGGCGGGGGCATCGCAGGCATGGATCTGGACACCGATGCCGAGACCGTGCGCCGCGATAAGACCGGCGGGGCGCCTTGACGTTTCACAGCCCGGGCCTCCCGTCCGAATCACAACCCTAGCTCACTTGCGCCCCACCCCAGAGGGCCCCCTTCGGCTTTCTCCCTCCCCACACCTCTCACTTCCCCTCGAAGGAAAATTGCCCCCTTGCATAAGAAGCAGAGCGACTCAGAAGCGGTCTTTGGGTCATCTAGTCTGACCCCTGGCTCCGCTCATGCCGTGTCCACCGAGTGCCATGCCCAAGCACAGAAAGGTTTGGACAGGTACCTGGTAAAACCGAGCTCAGAAGACGGGCTTTCAAGAGGATTCTTTCCTGTTGATTCAAGATTAACTGTCCTGTGTGTGTGTTGGGGGGTATTTTTGGTGGGGGGGTCTTCCCGAAACCTGGGAGGGGAGGTTGAGCCCTTCCTTTCCCAGCTGCAGAGCAATTCAGCCAAGAAAGGAATAGAAATGGGAAAGAGGGGAGAGGTTAAACCTAACCTAACCCAAACCCTCGTCCTCCCTTCCCCTTACTACCCCCCCCCCCCGCTCTGCACTTCCACTCTCGGTTGTCACGGGAGCTTCCCAGAGCTCGAGTTGTTTTTCAGACCCTCTGCGCCCCAGCCCCTTCCCCTGCCCACAGAGCCGCACCCTGCGCCGGAAACCAACTTCCCTCCCAGATAAACAGCTCGGCCCAGTTTTGCTTCCTGCCACGTGCCTCTCGGATCAACAACTTTCAGAAGGGGGGCGCTTCCTGCGCCAGGCAAGCCCGGCGTGTTTGCACTGGGCGTGGGGGGAATCGCACTGCAGCCCCCCAGGCCACTGCCTTGAGATTTCCGTTCCGCCGCTGCTGCAAACAAACCAGCACTGTGCCCCGACGCACCAGGTGCTGCTTCGCTTCGAAGCAGGCGAGGTTTCGCGGCGGGTGGTGACGAAGCCAACCTCCCGCCTCGCAGGATCAGCGGGGAAGGAAAGCGCTTTTGACACCAAGGTGCCTTGCAGGCCTCTGAACTTGCCTCCCAAAGCGTCCCCACGCCCATTCAGCAAAATGTTTCCTGATCAACCTCAAGCGCCACAACATCTCCCCCTGGTGTTGCAAGACTTCCCGTGCCAGAGAGTTTTTTGGACCGACTGCTCCGCACGGACGCAGATTTTGGCTCCT
Source organism: Varanus komodoensis (assembly GCF_004798865.1). Taxonomy (NCBI): domain Eukaryota; kingdom Metazoa; phylum Chordata; class Lepidosauria; order Squamata; family Varanidae; genus Varanus; species Varanus komodoensis. The sequence continues at coordinate 1,108,862 of NW_025336157.1, read as the reverse complement.
TTGGCCCGTGGCGTCTCTGGGCACTCAAACGGTTCGGTTCCCGAACCGGCAGGTCACAATCTTGCCCACAATTTGCATACGCTGCTTGACATCAAGGAATTTTGATCAAATGACTCGGGTGTTTCGCCTTCACGGGCGGCCTGTTAATTCTCATCCAAATAAAAAGGAATGCTTGAAGGAGTCTTTAAAAAAGCATTTCTGTCCGCATTCAACGGATGCTCACATCCATGCTGGTCTCTTTGCAGAAATCCAGGAGGAAGAGATGCAGGCTGTGGAAGATGGGGTCTTTGATGTACACCTATGAGGCCGATGCGCAGGGCTAGCCTGAAATTCAGGCACCAGGTGACTGTTGCCAAGGTTTTCCTTTCCCTTCCTGGTCTTGAGTGGAGCCGGCTGGAGCGGGGGGTCAGACTAGATGGCCCAGGAGGCCCCTTCTGACTTGCTCTGCTTCTGTGTTTCTGTGAAAGGGTGGTGGTGCTGAGCTTGTGGCAGCATGTGAGGGAAGAAGGCCTGGTGTTTTTGCATTGAGCAACTTCCAGGCTAGGCTTCACTGGGAACAGAGAATCGAAGGGCCAAGACCTTGCGGCTCGTGGCAGCTGCTCTTCCTCCTCGGTGCCGCCCCACCCGGACCATCGGGTTCGGTTCTGGTCACGTTACTTCAAAAAGGCTATTTTTGAGTTGGAAAAAGGGCAGCAAAAATGATTCGGGGCTGGAGCAGCAGCTTAGAAAAAGGCGAGGCGTGTTCAGGGGTGGAGGAGACAGAGGGAGGCCTTTTCTCCCTCTCCCAGGACTCTGGAACCCGGGTTCTTCCCACGAAGTGAATTGGCGAGAAGGTTGGGACAGAGAAAAGGAAGTACTTTCTGCAATGAACAGTGGAACTGACGCTTGCAGCGACTGGAAGCGGTGCTGGTCGCCAGTCCGGATGGCTTGGAAAGGGGGCGAGGCAGAGGCCGAGGGAGGAGGCGCTCTGGCTGGCGGCCCTGCTGGCCACGTGCACCTCCTTCCCCAGAAGCGGCCGGCCTGCACGTGCCCGCGGCCGAGGGGCCGGGAGGCGGAGGCTGCCGTTCTTCCCGCAGCGACCCCGGTGCCTCGGAAAGGACGGGAATGGAGGCGAGGCGGCGGCGCAAGCCGAGGTTTGCACGGGTGCGGAAGCAAAGCGAGACGACGGCAAAGCAAAATGACCCCCGTGCACAGAGATGGCCCAGAAATGACCCCGGGCACGGTCGCTCTGCCCTTCCAGTTCTCTTTCTCGGGACGTGGTATTCCGCTGTCGGCGGCAGGGCAGGCCGTGGCTGGGCGCTTGCAAACGCCCCTCAACCCGGCAGGGCTCACTGGTTGGCCCCACTGCAAGGGGCGCTTTGCCCCCCTCTCGCCCTGGCCCAGACCCAGTGGGAGGAGGAGGAGTTGAGGGTCATGAGAAAGCCGACTCTCTGGCTCACTGCTCCGAAACCTGGCGCTTGCATTAAGAGCCGCTTGCCTCTGAGCAGGGGGTAGCATACCATCATGAGGACTAGGAACCACGGGAATGTGTTTATTTCGCTCTTAAAACCATCGCAGTGGACAGCCTCATACGGAGCTGGTTATGGGAGTCGTGCACCCAGCTCGTCCTGACTCTCCAAACCTCCATCCCAATGGATCGCTCCAGGCTCCGATTTTATGAGAGCAGGAAGAGGACCCCCAACTTCTCCCCCACCACTTTCTCCACAGCAAACCTCACTTATACCCCTGGATCGGTGGTGGTGAACCCGTGGCACGCGAGCCCAGGCGCCCCAGCATCGCCCCGGCCACCGAGCATCAGATAGCAGCGCACGTCGGGGCCATGCGCACGCTCGGAAAGGAGCGATGCCGCCACGAGCGGCCACTGGTCCGAGCTTCTGCATGGCTGGTCATTGCGCTGCCCAGGATGTGTATATAATTGCTCGGACCGGCTGGGAGTTGTATTTCTGAACTAAAACCTCAGTATTTAGGTTTTGTCGCAGGGTTGGCACATTGCGATGGATCAGTGGGCTTTGGACTGCAGTCTGGGCCCTCGGTCTCGAAAAGGTTCACCGCCACTGGCCTAGATCCGCCGCCTCCCTTCCCCGGCTCGGAGCTCCAGGCAGCTCCGTGTTTCCTCCGCCTGGAGGCCCTGCAGCCCCTGGATCATTGTGGCAGCTTGTTTCCGGGCCCCGTGAGCCCGGCCAGGTCCGCTGGGAAGAGTGGGGACCAGAACCGTGCGCACAGTCCAGGTGGGGTGGGACCATCGAGTCCTCTGATGATGGAAGAGCAGAGGGGGGAGAGGCCCCCGTGGGCCGTGGTGGGCGGGGCTAGAGGCAAAGGGGCGGGGCTGAGAGTGCTTCGTGTTGGGAGGGGCCGGATTTTCTTCAGCCTGAGCTCCAGGGTGGAGGAACGATGGGTGGGCGGGCACCCGCGGGGGTGGGCGGGGTTGAGGGCAAAGGGGCGTGGCCAGCTTCTTGAACCCACCCCCTCATTGTGCTTTGCCTTTGCAGAACCTTTCGTCCCTCCTTGAGCTTTCCCTCTTCAAATCCTCCACCATGTTCCAGGGCCTCACAGCGCCTCCCCTCGCGAGCGGAACATGACTTGCTGGTGGGCAGAGAGACGGTCCCTCCTTCCAGACGCCGCCTTTGCTCCTGCAACTTCCAAGACTTGGGGCGACGTGTTCCCTGGCCGGGCACGAGGGGTGGAGGTTCTCTCTCCGGTGATGTGTGTATATTTGTATCAAGAACTGGATTTCGAGGTGTAATACTCATTCTAATAAAAGCAACACACTCTGCCTGTCCGTCTTTTCAGTCCTTTCAATGGCCCACTGAACTCTCGTAGGGTTTTTTTCCTGGGATGAAGGAGCATTGATTCTTATTTCAGGAGCCAAGTTCTCCCTTGCACTCATTTCCTCCTCTCTTTTTTGCATGCTGGGTTATTTCCCTGCTTCTTTTCCGGGGCCCATTTAACTTCACTTTTCCTGGTTGTTCCTTGGGTCTTTAACAGGTGGGAATTCAACAGGCAAAGATCTCCTTCTCAAAAAGTGAATGTACTTTATGTTCAAATTGCAGACGCTTTAGGAAAGGGGTGTTAGTCTTTTTAGATGCGGAGCGAAAATTGCATAAAGGTAGGGGAACTTCTGCCAAAAATTGAAATAAAAAAATAAAAAAAATACCACGGGGACTAGAGGCTTGCTTTTTTATCAAGGTGGGGGCTGTAGGCTCAGGGATAGAGTCCCTACTCTGCAACCCGCCGAGGCCTTAAGCGGCCGAGCGCGATGCGGAGGCTGCATTCCCGCGCCTGGCGGACCCCCCAAAAGCAGCGCCGGTCCGTTAACGGGCTCCCGAGAAGCGGCGCCTGCAATGCACAGGAGTGGCCACACGAGGGCAGCCGACTCACCGCTGGGACCGTGGCCGGGCTGCACTTCACGGCAATGGCCACACGAGGGCGCCCGCGTCACAGCGCCGACTCCTACAGCGGCCGCAAGGAATTGGCCCCCGCCGGCCACCGTACTTTCTGACACCTGCGGCGGACGGGCCGTCCCGCTTCCCCGCACGAGCCCCCCCCGTCCCAGCTAAGGAGCCCCCCCGGGCCCGCCAGCACAGCACAGTGGGCCATTGAAAGGACGGAAAAGACGGACAGGCAGAGCGTGCTGCTTTTATCAGAATGATTATTACACTTGGGAATCCAGTTCTTGATACAAGTGTCAAGTCTCCGGAGGCTGCACTGGGCGGGACTGGCCACAGGAGGGCGCTCCAGCGCGCTGCGGGGAGCGCGGGCGCTGCCGCGCAGGTTTGGCCCGCGCAGGCCGCCGTAGCTGTGCTGGCGAAGCCGGGACGGACCGTCCGCCGCAGGTGTCAGAAAGTACGGTGGCCGGCGGGGGCCAATTCCTTGCGGCCGCTGTAGGAGTCGGCGCTGTGACGCGGGCGCCCTCGTGTGGCCATTGCCGTGAAGTGCAGCCCGGCCACGGTCCCAGCGGTGAGTCGGCTGCCCTCGTGTGGCCACTCCTGTGCATTGCAGGCGCCGCTTCTCGGGAGCCCGTTAACGGACCGGCGCTGCTTTTGGGGGGGTCCGCCAGGCGCGGGAATGCAGCCTCCGCATCGCGCTCGGCCGCTTAAGGCCTCGGCGGGTTGCAGAGTAGGGACTCTATCCCTGAGCCTACAGCCCCCACCTTGATAAAAAAGCAAGCCTCTAGTCCCCGTGGTATTTTTTTTATTTTTTTATTTCAATTTTTGGCAGAAGTTCCCCTACCTTTATGCAATTTTCGCTCCGCATCTAAAAAGACTAACACCCCTTTCCTAAAGCGTCTGCAATTTGAACATAAAGTACATTCACTTTTTGAGAAGGAGATCTTTGCCTGTTGAATTCCCACCTGTTAAAGACCCAAGGAACAACCAGGAAAAGTGAAGTTAAATGGGCCCCGGAAAAGAAGCAGGGAAATAACCCAGCATGCAAAAAAGAGAGGAGGAAATGAGTGCAAGGGAGAACTTGGCTCCTGAAATAAGAATCAATGCTCCTTCATCCCAGGAAAAAAACCCTACGAGAGTTCAGTGGGCCATTGAAAGGACTGAAAAGACGGACAGGCAGAGTGTGTTGCTTTTATTAGAATGAGTATTACACCTCGAAATCCAGTTCTTGATACAAATATACACACATCACCGGAGAGAGAACCTCCACCCCTCGTGCCCGGCCAGGGAACACGTCGCCCCAAGTCTTGGAAGTTGCAGGAGCAAAGGCGGCGTCTGGAAGGAGGGACCGTCTCTCTGCCCACCAGCAAGTCATGTTCCGCTCGCGAGGGGAGGCGCTGTGAGGCCCTGGAACATGGTGGAGGATTTGAAGAGGGAAAGCTCAAGGAGGGACGAAAGGTTCTGCAAAGGCAAAGCACAATGAGGGGGTGGGTTCAAGAAGCTGGCCACGCCCCTTTGCCCTCAACCCCGCCCACCCCCGCGGGTGCCCGCCCACCCATCGTTCCTCCACCCTGGAGCTCAGGCTGAAGAAAATCCGGCCCCTCCCAACACGAAGCACTCTCAGCCCCGCCCCTTTGCCTCTAGCCCCGCCCACCACGGCCCACGGGGGCCTCTCCCCCCTCTGCTCTTCCATCATCAGAGGACTCGATGGTCCCACCCCACCTGGACTGTGCGCACGGTTCTGGTCCCCACTCTTCCCAGCGGACCTGGCCGGGCTCACGGGGCCCGGAAACAAGCTGCCACAATGATCCAGGGGCTGCAGGGCCTCCAGGCGGAGGAAACACGGAGCTGCCTGGAGCTCCGAGCCGGGGAAGGGAGGCGGCGGATCTAGGCCAGTGGCGGTGAACCTTTTCGAGACCGAGGGCCCAGACTGCAGTCCAAAGCCCACTGATCCATCGCAATGTGCCAACCCTGCGACAAAACCTAAATACTGAGGTTTTAGTTCAGAAATACAACTCCCAGCCGGTCCGAGCAATTATATACACATCCTGGGCAGCGCAATGACCAGCCATGCAGAAGCTCGGACCAGTGGCCGCTCGTGGCGGCATCGCTCCTTTCCGAGCGTGCGCATGGCCCCGACGTGCGCTGCTATCTGATGCTCGGTGGCCGGGGCGATGCTGGGGCGCCTGGGCTCGCGTGCCACGGGTTCACCACCACCGATCCAGGGGTATAAGTGAGGTTTGCTGTGGAGAAAGTGGTGGGGGAGAAGTTGGGGGTCCTCTTCCTGCTCTCATAAAATCGGAGCCTGGAGCGATCCATTGGGATGGAGGTTTGGAGAGTCAGGACGAGCTGGGTGCACGACTCCCATAACCAGCTCCGTATGAGGCTGTCCACTGCGATGGTTTTAAGAGCGAAATAAACACATTCCCGTGGTTCCTAGTCCTCATGATGGTATGCTACCCCCTGCTCAGAGGCAAGCGGCTCTTAATGCAAGCGCCAGGTTTCGGAGCAGTGAGCCAGAGAGTCGGCTTTCTCATGACCCTCAACTCCTCCTCCTCCCACTGGGTCTGGGCCAGGGCGAGAGGGGGGCAAAGCGCCCCTTGCAGTGGGGCCAACCAGTGAGCCCTGCCGGGTTGAGGGGCGTTTGCAAGCGCCCAGCCACGGCCTGCCCTGCCGCCGACAGCGGAATACCACGTCCCGAGAAAGAGAACTGGAAGGGCAGAGCGACCGTGCCCGGGGTCATTTCTGGGCCATCTCTGTGCACGGGGGTCATTTTGCTTTGCCGTCGTCTCGCTTTGCTTCCGCACCCGTGCAAACCTCGGCTTGCGCCGCCGCCTCGCCTCCATTCCCGTCCTTTCCGAGGCACCGGGGTCGCTGCGGGAAGAACGGCAGCCTCCGCCTCCCGGCCCCTCGGCCGCGGGCACGTGCAGGCCGGCCGCTTCTGGGGAAGGAGGTGCACGTGGCCAGCAGGGCCGCCAGCCAGAGCGCCTCCTCCCTCGGCCTCTGCCTCGCCCCCTTTCCAAGCCATCCGGACTGGCGACCAGCACCGCTTCCAGTCGCTGCAAGCGTCAGTTCCACTGTTCATTGCAGAAAGTACTTCCTTTTCTCTGTCCCAACCTTCTCGCCAATTCACTTCGTGGGAAGAACCCGGGTTCCAGAGTCCTGGGAGAGGGAGAAAAGGCCTCCCTCTGTCTCCTCCACCCCTGAACACGCCTCGCCTTTTTCTAAGCTGCTGCTCCAGCCCCGAATCATTTTTGCTGCCCTTTTTCCAACTCAAAAATAGCCTTTTTGAAGTAACGTGACCAGAACCGAACCCGATGGTCCGGGTGGGGCGGCACCGAGGAGGAAGAGCAGCTGCCACGAGCCGCAAGGTCTTGGCCCTTCGATTCTCTGTTCCCAGTGAAGCCTAGCCTGGAAGTTGCTCAATGCAAAAACACCAGGCCTTCTTCCCTCACATGCTGCCACAAGCTCAGCACCACCACCCTTTCACAGAAACACAGAAGCAGAGCAAGTCAGAAGGGGCCTCCTGGGCCATCTAGTCTGACCCCCCGCTCCAGCCGGCTCCACTCAAGACCAGGAAGGGAAAGGAAAACCTTGGCAACAGTCACCTGGTGCCTGAATTTCAGGCTAGCCCTGCGCATCGGCCTCATAGGTGTACATCAAAGACCCCATCTTCCACAGCCTGCATCTCTTCCTCCTGGATTTCTGCAAAGAGACCAGCATGGATGTGAGCATCCGTTGAATGCGGACAGAAATGCTTTTTTAAAGACTCCTTCAAGCATTCCTTTTTATTTGGATGAGAATTAACAGGCCGCCCGTGAAGGCGAAACACCCGAGTCATTTGATCAAAATTCCTTGATGTCAAGCAGCGTATGCAAATTGTGGGCAAGATTGTGACCTGCCGGTTCGGGAACCGAACCGTTTGAGTGCCCAGAGACGCCACGGGCCAAAGGAGCCAAAATCTGCGTCCGTGCGGAGCAGTCGGTCCAAAAAACTCTCTGGCACGGGAAGTCTTGCAACACCAGGGGGAGATGTTGTGGCGCTTGAGGTTGATCAGGAAACATTTTGCTGAATGGGCGTGGGGACGCTTTGGGAGGCAAGTTCAGAGGCCTGCAAGGCACCTTGGTGTCAAAAGCGCTTTCCTTCCCCGCTGATCCTGCGAGGCGGGAGGTTGGCTTCGTCACCACCCGCCGCGAAACCTCGCCTGCTTCGAAGCGAAGCAGCACCTGGTGCGTCGGGGCACAGTGCTGGTTTGTTTGCAGCAGCGGCGGAACGGAAATCTCAAGGCAGTGGCCTGGGGGGCTGCAGTGCGATTCCCCCCACGCCCAGTGCAAACACGCCGGGCTTGCCTGGCGCAGGAAGCGCCCCCCTTCTGAAAGTTGTTGATCCGAGAGGCACGTGGCAGGAAGCAAAACTGGGCCGAGCTGTTTATCTGGGAGGGAAGTTGGTTTCCGGCGCAGGGTGCGGCTCTGTGGGCAGGGGAAGGGGCTGGGGCGCAGAGGGTCTGAAAAACAACTCGAGCTCTGGGAAGCTCCCGTGACAACCGAGAGTGGAAGTGCAGAGCGGGGGGGGGGGGTAGTAAGGGGAAGGGAGGACGAGGGTTTGGGTTAGGTTAGGTTTAACCTCTCCCCTCTTTCCCATTTCTATTCCTTTCTTGGCTGAATTGCTCTGCAGCTGGGAAAGGAAGGGCTCAACCTCCCCTCCCAGGTTTCGGGAAGACCCCCCCACCAAAAATACCCCCCAACACACACACAGGACAGTTAATCTTGAATCAACAGGAAAGAATCCTCTTGAAAGCCCGTCTTCTGAGCTCGGTTTTACCAGGTACCTGTCCAAACCTTTCTGTGCTTGGGCATGGCACTCGGTGGACACGGCATGAGCGGAGCCAGGGGTCAGACTAGATGACCCAAAGACCGCTTCTGAGTCGCTCTGCTTCTTATGCAAGGGGGCAATTTTCCTTCGAGGGGAAGTGAGAGGTGTGGGGAGGGAGAAAGCCGAAGGGGGCCCTCTGGGGTGGGGCGCAAGTGAGCTAGGGTTGTGATTCGGACGGGAGGCCCGGGCTGTGAAACGTCAAGGCGCCCCGCCGGTCTTATCGCGGCGCACGGTCTCGGCATCGGTGTCCAGATCCATGCCTGCGATGCCCCCGCCGGGAGGAGCCGCTCCGTCCGTACCTGAGTGCCTCAGGGAGGACCGCCCGGGCCGCGGCAGGGAGAAGCTGAAGGAGCGGGCCGGCAGCGCCGCGGGGCCGTCCAGGCTGACGCTCTTGGTGCGCTTGCGGCACTCGACGGAGAGGAGGTCCCGGCACTGCTTGTGGCAGCTCACACTGCACGCTGCACGAAGCGTGGAAGAGCGTTACTGCGTGGGCCCTCGCCCCGCTCCTTCTCTTGCAAGGCCGGCCTCTGGCACCCCGCCCCCCAAAAAGCCTGATTTGGGCTGGCCGGTGGCTGTAAAATAGGGCTGGGCGATGCAGGTCTAGGGACTACCGACCTGGGGTCCCCCCACGGCCAACCCCCGTTCCCCTGCCCCACTTCCAACCCGGATTTCCCAGCTTTTGCGTAGCTTTCCACCCATCCTAAAAGGACCAAGAAGCGCCTCCTCGGGGGGTTTCCTAGCGGCAGGGAGCTAATCCAGGCCGGCATTTGGGGTGTTTCTGCCCACGATCCGCTTGCCTGCGGCGCTTGTCTGCCATGACTGAGTTCAGCCCGTGGGCTGGAAAAGCTTCCCAGCGCAAGGCCACAGAAAATGCCTCTGGGCACGAGCCTGGATCTGCACTCTGCTTTCCAAAGATATTCTGCCTTCTGTCCATGCCCCGTGGCTTGCATGTTGCACCCCGTACGGACACCAAGCTCTGACCCGCCTCTCCACTTACCCCGGCATTTTAGCCCCTTCTTGTAGAGTCCCAAGATCTAGAGAGAGAGAGAGAAATCTTGTTGTTTTCCTTCTGTTTTTAGATGCTGCATCATCAACATCATCCTCATCCTCATCAAAATAAAGAGGTTGACCACAAAGAAAGAAAGAAAGAAAGAAAGAAAGAAAGAAAGAAAGAAAGAAAGAAAGAAAGAAAGAAAGAAAGAAAAATCAGGGTGACCTGGGGAATTTTGCTCACTGAACCACCTTTACTGGGAAAGCAGGGTTGCAAACTCAGAACTACACAGATCTCTTCTTTGGTAAGACAAAGAGACCTGCAGAGCTTTCATAGCGTGCGCACCTGTGCAAGCAGAAGAGGAAAAAGGCCGGAAGTGGCCTTGAATGTCACCCAAAATGACTATACTAAGGCCTCGTGGCTGTTCAAATCGCAAGACCCGGAAACCAAACCTACGCGATCCGATTTGCAAAACTTCAGGATGACCAGAAAATCACGCCTGACCTAGAAACCCAGACAAATGGGGAAGAACAGAAATAGGAAAAACCTCGGTTATTTGTTGATTTAGGGCTAAATCTTCTGCGGGTTTTGACAGAAAAACATCCCACAGGGTCGGCTTCCCCAGCAAGCCAGGGCAGGCAAGGCTGGTCGAGGCTGCAGCAGCTTCTATGGGGTTTTAGGAACGGGTCTTTCTTGCCCCTCACGAGACATGCTGGGTTTGGCCCAGAGATCTTTCGCTGTGGGACTTTTTTCTGTCTAAACAGGCATAGGATGGTCCCCGTCGAAAGCCGCAGACTTTAAACAGGACAAAGAGGCCTGTCATAGCCTCTTCCTGCCAGCTCTGCTCCCACACCCAGCTGCTGATCAGCAACTCTCGTTCCGGCATCGTTTACCGCAGAAAACCCCACACATGCTTAATCACACCCTAATACCCCACCTTTACAGCCCCACATGCAGCCCTCCTCAGCTCCAGGCTGAAGTCAGTTTTTTGCAAAATTACTGAGTTCAAGCCTGACAGGGCCCTATTTTTAATTAAAATAAAACCCCCCAAATTTACACCAGAGCTCCTGGCATTTTTTTTAAAAAACCTGCATCTTCGGTGCACTACATTCGATCATTTCCACCCCGGCTTGCCCTCAGAACAATCTGCCCCAAACTACCAGCAGAACTGGAAAGGTCAAAAGGAATTTAGAAAAAGAAAGTCACGGGGTTCTGAAAACAGAGTAACACAGACTCGAGGGTAGGGCATGGATTGGCTGTGGGTTGTTGAACTGTGGTTTATCATATGGTCTGAATCCAGCTGAGTAACAAGCCACGGTTCATAACCCAACAACCAATCAGGGGTTCTCTTCATGGGTTATTTGTGGTTAAGAATAACCATGAGACATTTGTCACAGTCCTGAGACATTTGTATAGGATGGGATAGAAATGCCCCACATACATACATACATACATACAAAGCCATGGTTTGTTAGCACAAGTGGGTTCAGACCACACGATAACCCATGGTTCAACAACAACCCGCATTCAACCCAGACTCAGTCCTTGATGGTGGGATGTCATAGAGCTGAGCCCAGTAAAGGGGGAAAGGGGCCGGAAAACACACAGAAACGCGGAGCTCGCCTCACCAGGCCCTTGCAGTGCCGGCAAGCCACGGGCCGCAGGAACGTGGTGTCGTGGAAGCTGTGGATGAAGCCCATCTTGCCGTTGAGCTCCGCGCTGGACTTCATGAAGTAGGAGATCATCTCTTCGCGACTGATGCAGCCGTCTCTGTGGGTCAGAGAGGCACATACTCAGGGACAAGACTCATCCACGGGAACTGCCCTTCCCCTGCCTCACAGACGGGGCGCACACCCGTCATGGGCCACCCGACCCCCACAGGCCGCGCCTGGCTCCCTTGACGGCTCCCTTCGCACGCCCCCTCTCCTGGGCTCACATCTGTCCCCCAGGACCTGCTCACGGCCAGGAAGCGCTTCAGGCATTGTGGGACCGCCCCTTTTGGGTTTGGCCCCGCCCACCAGCAGAATGCGGCCCCTGAGAACGTGCCGTTGGCCCCCGGGCTGGAACAGTTTCTGCACCGGCTCCAGCATCTCCCCCCTTGTGGGGGAAACTATCACAGCCGGCTGGGACTCCCTGTTTGTCTCCAGGCCTAGTTTATTTAATGGATTGCTCGTAAATGCTCCCTTCCCGCCCTCACTCCCAAAAGGACACGTGGGCTTGGCCTGGCCATTTTTTCACCGGCTGAAAACAAAAAAAGGTGATTAGTGCAATCGTAAAAGCATTAAAGGAACCATGAAAACCGCACTGATAAGAGGAATACAGACTCACAGCCTGATAAAACTGCTCTGCCCAAGTGCTCTGGCTTCCTTACCCACCAGCAGATTTTTAAATGCTAGTTTCGGCCTTTAAAGCCCTCAGCTGGATAGGGACCAGGCTAATTCAGGGCTGCCTCCACCCACCCAGCCCTCTCCATCCCTGCTGCATGCGAAACCAGTCCAAGCAAGCAGGGCCTGTTTAGTGGTGGCCAGGCGTTTCTGGGATCCAGCGCCCCAGAAGTCCCACAGGCCCCCTTGAGCTCTGCAGAGCGAACCTAAATGCATTGCAAGCTAGTGAACCAAGGTCTCAGCAGCGCCGGAGGAAACACTGGGTCAAAAAAATAAGAGAATTTCCAGATGTTACCTGGTCAGGGCCAGCTGCAAAGCCATACAAATAGCATTCAAGTTTCAGGTTCTCTAAAAGTTGTCAGTTTCTCTTCACTTCTGCTTTCTACTGACTAAAGAAGCACATCGCTGAAACCCCCAAGAATTGAAGCATGAAGAAACAGACTAGCAGAATATGCTGGGGCGGCAAAGTTAACTAACTATGTAAACAGAAGACCGTTGGAAGACTTTAATAATAAATGGAAATTTTATTATGCTTGGTACGACTAAAGGGAGTCGAGCGGAGTTTGGAAAAGAAAAGGAAAGGCAGTGGAGATTTGAAGCAATGGGAAGATGTGTTGTTTGTATGGATTAATTATTTCCTTTTTGTTCAACTCTCAAAGAGCGTTGAAAGACAGAAAGATGCATTGGGGAGTTGAATGTAGAAGCTGTTTAAAATTCCCTTGGCAACTTTGTTCACTTTGTTTATTTTAGCTTGCTCTGTTCATTTTAGTTTGCTTTGTTTTGCATTCTCTTTTATGTATTTATGTTAAGAAAATAAAGATTAAAAAAAATAAACCTTACATTTCACCCCTAAAGGAAGGACGGATCTGGGTAACAGCTGCATTTCAGATGGGCTCCTTATGACTGTTCTTTCAGCCTTAATGACAATGACCCTGCTTTGTGGGCAGCTTCAAAATGTGGCTATTTATTTCATTTCTCACAGCTCTAATCCTCCCAAAAGCTGATGTTTTCTGGGCAGATTACACTTTCAAAGAGACATTTTAAAACATTTAAAAATGCAATAAAATACTTAAAATAATGAAGCATCGTATAATCCCTAAATGAACCCCAGACATAATCGTTAGAACTAGGCCTCTGCAAGATGATGGGGGAAAGAGAGGTCTTTGCCTTGGAGCTTGGGTTAGGGTTAGAGAAAGGAGGTGCCCTGGCATGGTTTTGGTGGTTGGAATGTGTTTAGAATGGGCAGAAACGTTGAGATGCGCAGAAAAAGCTACTCAAGGGAGGCTTTTTAAAAATTGCCCTCTTTTCAGTGGAACTTTCACCCTAAATTAGGGTTAGGGATATGCCCCAGGGTAGGGTTAGGGTTAGAGAAACGAGGTGCCCTGGCATGGTTTTGGTGGTTGGAATGTGTTTAGAAAGGGAAAGAGAGGTCTTTGCCTTGGAGCTGAAAGGAGGCCTAGTGCAAGGTGAATTTCCTAGGGGAGTTTATTCCACAAAGAAGGTGCCATCACCTACAAGGCTGTGTCTTGTGGCCACCGGCTGCGCTTCCTGTGCCAGGGCTCCCGCAGGAGGCCCTGGAGGACGACAAGGATACAGGCAGGCGGATGCAGCACAAGCACGCGCTGAGATTCTGTGGACCCGACCCATTTTAAGCGTAACACCAGCCTCTCAAATCGGCCTGGAGAACAGACCGAAAGCCATGAGGAGAGTCTAAAAATCGCCGTGTTGATCCTGACACGCCTGGGATGCCGTTGCCCATTCAAGACCGAGCCATCCCAAAATACTTTGCGTGACGGCTGGGAACAAGGCACTGGATTTGGGAAAACCCACTTCTGGAGAGCTGTGATGAGGATCACAGCTAAGCTCAGGGAGACGGGGAGATCGGTCCACAGAGCTGCTAAGAAAAACGGGCTGGGACCGTGTTCACGAACCCGGTTCCACACCACCACGATCGGGGCTCCATGCGAGCACATCGTCTTTCTCGCTCTTCCCGCGCCTGTTTTTGGCCATCTGACCCGAGTTGCTCCTCAGGCACTCAGAACCGTATACTTTGATCGTGCTGACGCAACAAAGGCAACGGGGACCTTCCTTTTGGCTTTTGCAGAACCAGGAGACAGGCTTGGCTCCGAAATGCAGCCTTCGGGCAGGACTGGGAGGGTATGTGGGGGTGCTTCTCCCCCCAGAGCAACCGCCGGTGAACCCATGGGCCAAAAACGCGCTTTGAGGCACCCGCCAGGCGAAACGTTTCTTTTGCAGTTAGGAGGAGGCGTGTGATGTGCAGGCTTCGCCCATCAAAGGCTTCAGGAGACCACAACGAGCACTTGCTGCTGCCACCGGAAGGCCCGCGACCGAGAGGAAATTCCCACACGTCTCTGGGCGACGATACGGCCGGCCGGCCGTCAGAAGGCGAGTCACCAAATAAGGCCCGGAGCAGCTTGTCTACAGCGGCGGGAAGGAGCCCCTGCCGCCCGCTCAGGGTCCCAGAGGAGGGCCGGGAGACGCAAAGAGCAAGCTGGGCTGGGCGCCAGGATGCCTGGATCGTCTCCCAGGGGTTGCAATCTGTGCCTGCCAGAAGAACGTCCCGTCCGCTCCCGCATTGCTCCGCTCACACACCCCCAATTCAGGCCATGTGTTGGGAACATGCTTCTCCCCCCCCCACCCCCCGTGGCCCTAAATTGAAAAGTTGTGTGCGGAAGGTCCAGGGGGGAACAGACTTTAATGCCCCCCCCAGGTGCTGGTCCAAAGCATCTTTGCTCGGGACTGTCCTGGGGCGCAAACACGAGAAAGGGTTTCGTAGAGGTTTCGGCAGGACCTTCGGGGGTTTAGGATCGAGGCTGGGAAAGGGTTTGCCTCAGCTGTCGACCCGGGTCTGTTCCAGCAGCGGGAACCTCCAAAGGCTGCTTTTTAGAGACGTGCTTCATAGGCAGCGCCAAAGGGGGCTTTTCAAAGCACGCGTCCAGAGCAGCCGAGGAGGTTTTTTGGAAAGGCAGTCGCAGGGCCAGGACTGTCCCACCCCAAAAATATCCTCTGATGCATTTCGGTTTTTAAAAGCCTCCACGGTCACTAAGGACGTTTCGGAAAGCCTCGCCTGCAGTGGGGGAGAAAGGTCGGATGGGCCCCACCTCCCTGAGCGAGGTCGCTGTCCCGCCTGGTTGTTAACGACAGTGCCGCATGAGATCTCCTGTGTTTCTTTTCCAATAAACCTTTTCGCAACTTTCATATATGTTGTGTTGTATTTTAACACAGTTAACTCTCCATCTAACCCACGCGAAATGCCTTTTCAACTACGGCTGGCCTTTTTCAGTCAGTAACTAATAAATCTCTGGCCCACAGGCCAGACGTTCTCCATTCTCCCTTCAGGACACGGCAGCAGCTTCTCAAACTCCATATCCACTCCAAGGTTCTAGTCCTCAGTATCTTTTTATTTTATTAATTTAAGCTGCTTCTAGGCTGTCTTCAGCGGAAACTGGATGCTTGTCTCACTTTTGCTTTTGTTCCATCCCACACAAGCTTGTCCCCTAACTGGATGCTCATTGTGTCTCTTTCTATGCCCAGAAGAGCTGCTCACTCAAAATGACTCTCCATCCCCTTTCGCTTCCCTTTCACATTGTGCAACGGCGACACAATTTCTTCGTGCAAGGCCTGAACTCTCACCAAAGCAACCTCTTCTAGCCACCTCCTAAGCAAGGATGCAATCACACCCAGCAAGCTTTGCAGGATCACTTTGAAAGAAGAAAAATTAATTTCCTCTTGTGAAAAGAAATGGTGGGATGTGCTAGGGATTGCACGAATTTTTCCCTCTGAATTCAAGCATGCTTGCAACCTTCCCTTGCTTCTGGTTTTTTAACAGAAACCCCCTTGAGTGTTTTGGAATCAAAATAAAAAGCAGGACAAAGGTGGGCCTGTTTTCAATAAAATAAGCAAGAATAGAAGCTTGCAGTCAAGGTACTCACTGATTCTCATCTAGGTCGCCAAATTTGCACAGGTATGGGAAGTTATTCCGGATGATCTTAAACTCTTCCTGGGAGATGTGTCCATCTCCATCGACGTCAAAGTTTCGGAAGACAGACTGAAAGGCAAAAGGGGGGAAGAACAATGTTACCACCTTCAGATCATGGGAAGCTGCCTGCCACCCTCGCTGTCCACCCATCTAGCACAGGACTGCCAGCACTGACCGGCAGGGGCAGCAGCCAACTAAATGTCACGGCACAAAAGGAAAGGGGATTGGGAGGGAGGAGGAATAGAGGCTTCCCCACCTTCCCAGCTATATCACTCCCCACAGCTTGCTTGGAAAATAGGGGGACATGGAGGCACAGAAGGTGCAGAAAGTTCCCACAGAGGGTGGAATGTCAGCATGGCAGGGGATGATGGGAGTTGAATTCCAATGGGAAAAAGCCGCGGCGGGCCAGGCCCTCGCTTCCCCCATCTGCTTCCTACCTCGACCATCTTCTCGATGTGCTTGCGCACGACTGCCTGGTCCGGCTTGGGCTTGGGCACCGAGGCCCACTCCTCGATCACGACGGGCTGCGGGGGCGGCGTGGAGGACGTGGGGCTGGAAGGCTGGAACAGAGAGCGAACCAGTGGAGGGGCAGCCGACACACTCGCAAAATCGCACGGTGCCAGAGCTATCCGAGCCCGGACACGTGTCTTCGGATGCGGGGGACGCACAGCCGAGCCCTGCAACCTCCCCTCCCCACTGACGCACTTGTTGTGATTCGCCGCCTGCATTTCCTCCGAGGAGCATGGAGGCGAGGGGGTCGGCACCGCCACCCAGAGCCCCCCAAGCCCTGGCCCCCAAGGGACCACTCGGAGAGCAAAACGCGACAGAGGCAGAAAGCGGGAGCATCCGGGACCTGCCCCCCCGGCAAATAAACCAACGGAAGTCCAGGAACAAGCTCAGCATTGCTCCAGTACTCGCGATGCTCTCAAGGAAGCCAGAAGCTGTCAAATAGGAGCGTGGACGCCCGAATGATCCCATGAGAAAAGGAGGGGTGGGACCGGCAGGGAAACGACTAGGGGGAAAGGAAACCTGGGGCAGATTTTGACAAACGACAGAGCCGGTTTTCCACGCCAAGCCCCCGATCCACACAGGAGGATGAGCAGAGGAGAGGGGGGTCTCCGAGCATGTGCAGAGTGCCCTCTCTTGCCACTCAGTCATCACAGCATCTCTGGGACTGAGGGGGAAACCAGACCCCCTGGCCGGCTCTCCCACCTCTCACGCTGTTCCCACCCCTGGCTGCAATTTACACGGGGGCAAAGACAATGCTTTCATGTTGGGTTCCTCTTTGACCAGCTGCCACATCCAAGGGATGCTCCGCAGCAAGGAGCACATGTTCCAGGGTCAAGGCCTGGGTTCAAAGCTCAGGGCCACCTGGCGGAGGAAACAAGCTCGCCACCTCCGGGAAACAGCACGGCAGGCCCGGCACTCTTACCGTGGACTTGTTTCGGGGCTCCCGCTGCAAGGACAGCTGGTAGATTTCCTCTTCCGTCTGGTACTGGTCCAGGGACACCTGCCAAAACACAGCAAAGTGCACTTGGAGGGATGACCCCCATCCCACCCTCTCCGACATCGCTGCTGCGGAAATGCACTCGGAAAGCCGGTGGTTCCCACGTCGGCAGGAATTCTTGCTGACTAGCTTTTATTCCGGATTTGAGCTATCCGTATCCAGCAAACCGGCTCTGGGATGGGTTGGAGCACCAAGAATTGCCCCCGTGGAGTTCAGATTAAAGGGGGTGAGGAATACGGAGTCTAGAAAGGGAGCCGGCCACCATCCCTGGTTCTAAGCGTCTGTACCAGATCCAGAGTGTTCATGGAGGATTAGGACCCAGGCTCACCAGAGTTCTCCAAATTCCATTTTAAATCGCGTTCTAACTGAAGCCTCCATCTTGGCCTGCAGAAAATTTTTTGTACAGATATCCATGACGATTTTAGTGTGAACTTCTCCACTGTGTGCACTGGAAAACACACAGCTTCTCTCACTCGGGAAAGTACGCTTGTGTGCTATATTTGGCAGTGCCAATCTTTTCATGCACCTTTCTCAGATGTACAGATGCATTTTTTTTTTGGTGGTTTGCAAATGATGCTGAATGCTCAGAAACGTACGGACTTCGACCACAGACTGTGTCCAAAATGGCAAAGTGCAATCTGGGTTAATCCTGATCAAAAGTCATTTTCCTAGTCAGACAGAGAAACATTCCCTGTTTGCAAACACGGCTCATTTGTTCTAAAGTTGGGCAGCCATTCCCAACCAAATTCTGGCAACGAGTCAAAAGTTTTCCTCCGTATTTTGTGCTGCTGACGGGAGCGCAGCCAGCTAAAATGCCAGGGACAACATGAAATTGGCTGCCCCTATTCTAAATCGAGCGAGAGACACGCAGTTTACTCGGGATGGAAGATTTGAGCTATCTTCCAAAATAACGAACTATAGATTAATGCGATTCCAACAGCGAACACGGGTTTCAAACGTGTTTCTCATAAAGACAGAAGGGGTAAGGGGTATTTTTAAAAATAATTATTGCCGTGCCATGGCGGGAAGCTGTTTTGTGAAAAGCCGTCAAAGGTATTGCGAGAAACTGATTTGCTTCTTCCCAGAAGCCCTCGTTTTGTACCAGAGCTTACTTCTGCTTTTTTTGTTTTTCCAAGGGGCTGGCCATGTTCTTGTAAAAGTTTCTGTTCTATTTGGGAGACGTGACAACTCAGAAGACGCAAGAAATATCGGCCAATTGTGACCTGCACTTTGCACACGGGAATCCATACCTGAAACGGAAGGAGAGCCAGTGCCGCAGGGGTTAAGAGCGTGGGACTGGGACTCGGGCGATCCGGGTTCGAGTCCCCACTCAGCCATGGGGCCAACTCAGGGACTTGGGGCAAGTCACTGCCTCTCAGCCCGGCCTACCTCACAGGGGTGTTGTTGTGGGGACAGGACTGAGAGCCGGAGGAAGATGATGCAAGTCGCTTGGAGTTTGTTATAAGAAAAAAGCGGGATACAAATCTAATAAATAAATACTTTGCAATTGAGTGCTTTGCACAAAGAATCTGCTAGCACTCCCGAGACTTGATCTCGGCTCAGCACGCTTCCTGGCCGAGCGTGGGAAAGGAGTCCAGCGAGTGTAAGAGGGCCGGATTCTGGCCTGCCTTCACCTCTCCAGTGACAAGTTTGCTGGACTGGTGCAGAGACAGCCTCTCCCAGTAACGCCGCCAGTTCCTGACGGCCTGACGGACTGCATCAAACCAAAGAGGCCACTGGGATTTCCCGGGGGTTGAGAAAGTGAGGACGGGGGGAACGTACCATGAGCAAGTTGAGGAGGTCGGGGTTGGCCTCGAAGGGGGGGCGGATGCTCTGCACCATGGCCAGGTCACTCAGGATGCTGAACAGCTGCTGCATCTTGTTCCCGTTGAGGCAAGTGTGGGCACGGTCCAGCCAGTCGGGCAGCGCCACGTGGACGGCGACCAGGTCCTTGAGGTGCACCCCCAGGATGGGAAACTTGAACCCCACACACTCGGCGAAGCACCGGCGGTAGCGGCTGTAGTTCCCTGCCAAGGACAGCAGCTCCAGCAGCGATTCCCAGACCTGGAAGTTGCCGGGGGCAAAGGGGGTGAAGGAAAAATACAAGGGGGTCAGTTATGGGAGAAGGTGCCTCTTGAGGTTCTGCACTGGGGAACAAGGTCTGGAGGACCTACCACCTCCAGGAAGGGAGTCGGGCCTTGCTCCAACTTGAGATAGCCCTCCCCCATGAGGACTAGCCACTTGCTTTTATTCTCGCCTGAAAGTTAAGGATGTCCAGAAGCAAAGCTGTGATACAGGACATAGCCATGGGTAGCTGGGCATGGGAAAAACAAGGTCTCCAGCCCAGATACCCCCAGTTCGGTGTCCATGAGATGAGTTGGGCTGTGACTCCTGGAATTCCAATGGCCACACTGGCCGGGAATTCCAGGAGTCGCGGTCCGACCCATCCGGAGAACACGAGGCTCTGGACTTCTGCCCCAGTCGGCACACAGAAAGCCGAGCACCTGCCTCCTTCACCCTGCCTGCTGGTGGCGTCCTCCTTTGGGTCTTGCCCATTCCGGGGCCCAGAACAGACCCCAGGACTTCCTGGCCTCGCCACCTCCGGTGCCTCCTCTTCCTCGCCACCGCAGCCTGCTTGTCCGCCCTTTCAGAGCAGCCAGGCAGCGGGAAAAGCACGGAGGAGAACCCGAAGGGGGTGGCCTGGGCCAGACCCCAAAAGGCCAGCAGCAGCGATGGGGGCAGGAAGCGGGGTGAGATAGTGCCGTACCCACGCGATGCCCACGGCTCAGCCCCGCTTTGCCGGGATGACGCCCCTCACCCGATCTCCAGGCAGGGCTGGGAACCTCCGGCCTGAAACCTCGCCGGGCCCCGCTGCGCGTCCGCTCTGCTTCCAGCGTTCCCACGTTCCACCACCGCTCGCCCGGCCACCGCTTCCCTGCCCCTCGGCATGGGCTCCAGAGCACGTACCTTGGTGGTCTCCGGGCTGACGAAGCTGTGCGTCTCCTTGAGGCGGGAGATGGAGCTGTGGCTGAGGCCGCCGACCACGGCCATCAGGGTGTTGAAGTTCTGCAGATGGAGCAGCCGCTGCGAGAGAGCGCCGTCGGGCGACAGGTCAGCGGGCAGAGTCAGGCCGTGCCTGAGACCGGGGAGAGGCGCTTCCTCGCCCGGCTCACGGCACTTTCAGCATTTCCCCAGGGAGTGGGGTGGATGGGAAGGGCACGGAAAGCCAGATAAGGGCTACTGAAAACACACCACGTTCACTGCCAGGCCAAAGGGGAGTCCCTGTTTAAAAGCAGCAGGGCCCAGGCCGATGTGGAAGAACACTCTCCGAGATCCTACAGCGCTGCTGCCTGTCAGAGTAGGTGATATAGAGCTAGGTGGACAATCGGGAAGGTAGCTTTCCAAGAAAAAGGGCTTCTAGCTTCGTGGCAGAGCTCGGCATCCAAGTGCCCAGCTCCGTTGTCCTGCCCCCCTCCTGTCGAATGGATGAGTGGGAAGGTGATGGTGTGTGACTTTCTCTGACTGACACCCTGCTGCCAGCCCGAGCAGGCAGCAACGGGCTACATCAAGAAACCCTCTGACCGAGCAGAAGACAGCTCCTGAACTGCATTTTTAATTGCCAGGACTCAAGATCACACACTGTTGAAGCAACCCTGAAAATAGGCAGGGGCAGAAAACAGGTTGCAAAGCTCAGAAAGGGGAGCGGAACTTGGCAAGGTCCAGCCTTCACCGCTCCTGAGCTGTGGTGGGGTGGATCCGGGACTCGCAGGAACAAGGCACCCGGATTTTTTTACAGGCGGGGATGCCAACATCTGTCACGCCTCTCCGCACAGACTTCCCCCTGAAGCAACATCCGTCTCCCTTTTCCTTGCTGGCGAGACTTGGCTCTGAACGGGAAATTGGGGGCCGTTTGTTGTACCAAAGACCTGCTCCCTGCGGACAACGAAAATCGCCCAGATTGATCTGTGGAGCTGAAGCTATGCAGCCGCCTGCAATTTCTGGATTCTCCCGGGGCAGCGGCCAAGGGGGCTGTCGGGACGGGGACCCGCACTTCCAAAGCGACGCCGAGGGTGCCGTTCCTCACCTGAGCCACCATGACGAAGCGGGTGATGACCTGGGTGCGCTGCGGGGCGGTGGGCTTGCTCAGCACCATCAGCTGCACCCACTGGGAGACGCTGTTGAACAGGGTGATGAAGCGCTCCAGGATGGGGTTGTCCACGGTGCAGCCATGCATGACGAAACTGTGATAATCCTGGAACTGGAGAGGAGGGTTGTGGGGAAGCGCACCCCAGAACGCACTTCAGGACACAAGCGTGACACACTCGGGCCCCGGGATCCGGGCCTTCCTGGCCCCAGGTAGGAGGCAAAGACCTGACTGAAATCCAGCCTTCCGGTGTCCACTGGACACCTTTCCTGCGCTCAGCTCCGGACAGGAAGCAAGCCGAGCGGAGGTCGCGCCCACAAACGCCTGGGGGTGCCAGCCAACCCTTCTTTGTGCAACAACATCCAGCCTGCGGTTCTTTGCGCAAAGCGTCCAAAGTCAAGTGCGGCACAGCAGCACTCTGCCTGCACAGCTTCTGTATAGCCTGAAGGGCCTGATCCTGCCTAATCTTGGAAATGAAGCAGGGTCTGGCCTGGTTAGAGTCTGGATGGGAGACTGGAGTCCGGAACCGATGGTCCCCAGGCCCCTTCCCATTGTCTGGTTCTGTGATGCGCAGATTGCGCGCAAGCAAGCCCGCCACGGGGACTCGTTCGGACGTGCACACCCACGCAAACGTTTAGTGCAAGTCCAACCTTGGGCAGAGAGAAACTGGGAGCTGCTTGGGGGAATCCGATGGATCCCCACCCCAGAGCTGCTGACGGAGCTCCCTGCCTTCTGATGGTGCCCTCTCAGCACGGCAGAATCAAGGCCCTTGTGTTCAGCTAGCCTAAGAACAGCAGCACCAACCCCGTACCCATGTTCCCCAGCCAGTAGTGTCCCTAAGCAGACTGCCTCTGATACTGGAGCGGGAATATAACCATCAGGACCGGTCAGTTCTGCAAAATTTGTCCAATGCCCTTATAAAACCAAGCAAACCCCATGGTTTAGCAGTGCCTTCTTCTCATCCAGCCTGAAACTCTCAGCCAGTTGCCACACAGAATGTGGGGGGCCCAGTTTTAGGGTTCTCCACACAGTTCAGTCCGCCTCTGTCATGTCTCCCCTAACAGGGCCATGAATGCATTAAGGACAGCAAAATCAGGACTGACATTTTGGGAATTCCTCGCCCTCACCTAGACGGAAGATCTGTGCCTATTCTTCCCCACTGCACCCAGCCTGTCCCGCTGCCGCTCACTCCAGCCTAAACCTCGGGGTGGCGGGAAGCAGAGGCCGAAGATGCCCGATGTGCCGAAGGAGGCTCTCACCAGGATTTTGCTGAAGGAGCGGTACTCCAGGTGCGTGAGATGTTCGGCCAGCTCTCCTGACTCCAAGTGGTCGAAGAGCAGCGACGTCTTGCGCTTTTTCTGCGTGACGGGCTGGCGCTGGGTCACCTGCCTCTTCCACTTGTACGTCGGACTAGGAGGGGAAAGGAGAGGTCGGCCGTCAGCCAGCGTGTGCACAAGGCCATCGAGCTGGATGAATGATGCAGTCTCTGCACCGCCCGAGCCCTCCAAAGCTTTCCGCATGAGCCAAAGCCCCCCATAAGAACTGAGCATCAACCAGCCGTCGCCCGGAGCTGCCTAGACAAGGCATCACGCGCGCCCTGAATTCCTGCATTTCCGGGTGGGCCTGCCTCCACATGCAAATTCCACAATTTGGGAGCCACCGCCAAGAAAGCACCGCTTTGGGAAACAGCCATCACACCCTGTAAGCCGTAGCTTTTTTTCAGGAGCATCTTGACAAGCCCGGGAGCATATCACAAAGCCGGAAAAAGATGCTCCAAGGCAGCAATTCAGAAACGCCGTTCGCGCACATTTCCGAAAGACCGGGCTCCCCCCCAGGGGCCTGGACACTGGAAAGGTACCTCTAAGAAGGTGGCAGGTGTGATTCCAGGGGCCGGATCCAGCCCTCTGCCATCCCTCCACGCAAAAGCCCTGCTCTGAGCGTGCACCCACGGGCTGTCTGGCAGTTCTCCGGCTTCTTCGCACCTTGCTCCATGCCTCTGGGGAGTGCCACTGACTGGAAAGAGGGGCTCCCGGCCACAGTGGGCCGCTCTGCTTTGCCCCGCCCCTCTGCTGCAGCCCCGCGGGCCTCTCCAGAATGGAATCCGGCCCTCGGGAGGGAAGGTCCTGCGCCCCCACGGCTAGCAAAGCCGGCCGGGGCCCGGGGAGCGGCGACGGGGCCCCGCCGTGCACCTACACGCTCTCGATGTCAATGAGGCTGCTGTGCCGCTGATGCCCCTCCCGGCCCAGCAGCTCCTTCAGCTCCTTGATCTGGTCCGCCAGCTCCGGGTTGAGGTCGAATTCTGCCGGGAACGCCGAGATCCAGTACCTGTTGAGAGATGGACGGAGGCCAAGCCAGCAGGCGGTTTGTCCCCCTTTCAAGTCACCACCTTCCCACACTGCGACATCCGCAGTCCCGGGAAGAGGCGGACCTCCAGCCCGGGCTATTTCCTGGCTTCTTCCACTGGGGAGCCAAGGTCATGGGGTGGTTGAACTGCTGGACTGGCACTTGGGAAATCCAAGGTTCTAGTCCTCACTTGACCGTGATGCTCCCTGGCTGATCCTGGGCTAGTTGTGGTCTCTTGGCCTAGTCGACCTCACAGGGTTATTGTGAGGATAGAACAGGGAGGGGGGTTACATAAGTATCTTGTAGGATATAAATATAATTTTCATAATAATAATGATAATACCCTTTATTTATTTTTATTTAACATTTTTCTACGCCATCTCATTACTAAAAGTCTCTGGACAGCTTACAAAGGACAAAAAAAAAAACAGAAAAACCAAGAACAAATAAACTATAACAACAACACACTTTTCCCCAGCATTTTAAATTTTAGTGCCATTTTTAGTATTGATTTTATATTTTGCGTGCTGTTGTGTCCTGTTTGTTTATTTTATTGCTACCCTGAGACCTGGTAAAGAGCAAGATACAATTTAAAAAAATTTTTAAAGCTCCTGGGACCCTACAAATCATGAAATCTTTCTCATTTTAAAAAAGAGAGACGTGTACAAGTATATTGAACCACTGTGAGCTGTGCACACAGGTTCCACTCACATACCATTGCAAAATTTCCCCCTCCCACCAGGAAAATGTTTCTGGATCTTCACACAGGTAACTTTCAAGAGCCAAGCAGCCCCTGCCGAGGCACCTACCTGACCAGGTGGCATGTTTTAACCTGCAGGGAACTGTTTTCAGAGCCGTGAGTTTCCTGGTAAGTTCAGGGCATAGTTAAGGAGAAAGCACAAGGAAGAACTTGCAGCTGCTTTCACGAGTGGTAAAGAGTTTTAAAAAGGAAAAGATCTGATCATGTTAGTGCCCAGACCTCTGGCTGCCACTAGCTGCCTTTTGATGGGTTGGGGAGGTTATATAAAACTGTGAAGATGAAAGCACAAACAGTATTTTGGAGAATAAGATCTAGGAGATAGGTTGAAAGGTACACCGTGTATAGCTTTGAAGGACACCCAGACTGGAAGAAAATTAAAAGCAGATAAGCTTAAAAGGGTCCAGAGGAGGGAAACAGAGATAATCTGGGGACTGGAGGCCGAGCCCTGCGAGGAGACATGGAGAGAACTGGGCATGTTCAGCATCAAGAAGAGGAGACTGAGGGGGACCTGATCTCTCTCTAGAAGCACCTGAAATGCTGTCGCAAAGAGGGAGGTCAAGATCTCTTCTCATCCGCACAGGACACGGAATAACAGACTTGAGTCAGAAGAAGCCAGATCTGAATGGCCTAGGGAGGTGGTGGGGTCTCCCGCCCTGGAGCCCTTCAAGATGCCCTCTGAGGAGGCTGCTTCACCTGGGAGTCCTGCCCTGAGCAAGAGGCCAGACCCGATGGCCTTCTGCCCCCTTCCAAGTCTGCTCTTCTATGAATTCTGGAGAAATCAGGGGAAATCCAAGCTTAAAGCACTCTATTCGGCTCCTGCAGTTTCCTAGGGTGAAAAACAGGACTATTGCAACCAAGGAAGGAGAGAGAAAAAACGGATGGCGTTCAGAGCCTGACGCTGGAAGAGTTTTGCAAATCCTAGAGCAAAGCAAGCCAGAACGACACCTGGATGATGAAAGCAAAGCTTTGGGTACATCATGAGAAGAAAAGACGTGCTCGAGAAGGCCGTCCTGCGACAGAACGTTGAAAGCAGGAGCAGAGCAGGAAAATCGAGGATGGCGTGGACTGATTCCACCAAGCGAGATGCAGCCCTGGGTTTAGAACAGCTGAGCAGGGCATTTTGGGGGCTTTCATGGCTAGGATCGCCGTAAGTCGGAGACGACTTGGTGGCACGTAATGAAAGGGCCAGACCTCAGTGACAGGAGGCCTCAAGCACCTCCAGGTAGGGCAGGAGGAACTCCCGGCAAGCCAGACTCGGCACCCAGGGTTTGATGTGAAGGAGCAAGCGCAGCTGCAACCGTTCCTCTTCTCTCTCCCGCCGCCAGCCTCACACGATTTGCCTCATTATCCTTGCAGTGGGCAGCTTCCCACATCTGAACCCGGCAAGACTGGCAGAGCGGGGCAGCTCTGAACCCGCTCCAGAAGCTGTGGCTTGTTCAGAGGTTCTGGGTGGCTTCAAAGCCGCCGCCGCCGCCGCCCTCACCAGCCCCGCACACCTGTGCAGGTGTGGACTACAAAACCCGCAGGCTTACAAGTCTAATGCACTGTGTGCCTTGGGCAACAGCCTGTGGGGAGAATCCACCAGCCTGTCTTTTCCCCTGCAAACCCGGCTAGTAAAGGGCAGGTTTTGATGTCTGCATGTTTTGCCTTTGGGGTTGCAAAGTCACAAAGCAGCCTTCCTCACCCACCACCCTTAGGCAATCATGGACTAGCCTTCTCCAAAGAATTTCCTCCATCAGGTGGGTGGAATATTCCGCTTTCCCCACACGGCTCATCCCACCACATTCCAAGCAGCGGAAAGTGGGCGGAGGGCAGAACAGCCCCGGCCTCACAGCGCCCCGGGCAGAGGTGGGGACAAAGTCTGCATGGTCTCGAGAAGGAAAATGTAAATTATTTATTTAGCGCTAATTGCTTGTTTCTTTAAGCATGATTGCTCATTACTAGCCATGAAATGTCAAAGGGGGAAAAACCAAAGGGATCTCAAAGAACAAAGTGTTTGATGTTTCTTTGGCTTGGAGACTCAGGCTGGAAAGGTTTAATTAGGAAAGATGCTACAGCAGGGAGAAACTCAGATGGGGTCTGAGCTGCTCGCAACCAGCCAAGAAAGAGATCTTGGAGCTGGGCAGGCCTGCGTGCTAATATCTCGACATAGGGATGCTGCAGCTCACAAAACTGGCCCTCTTTGGTGGAACCGAAAACTAAACTGCCAGTCATGCTGATGTTGCACACAGAGGATCACAGAAGAGTAGAGTTAGAAGGGACAAGAAGGCCATCGAGTCTGCCCCCTGCCCAGGGCAGCACTTCCAGTTAAACCATCTCTCCCAGTTGGACCTTGAAGGCCTCCAGTGCGGGAGAGCTGACAACCTCTCTTGGTCATGGGACACAGTAGGACGTTTCTCCCGATATCCAGCCAGAATCTGGCTTCCTGCAGCTTGAGCCTGTCATTCCGTGTCCCGAACTCCAGGATGACCGAGAAGGGATCTCTTCATCCTCTTTCAGACAGGCTTTCAGGTACACATAGAGAGCTATCCTATCTCCCCTCGATCTGCTCTTAACATTGTCCTTGTTAAACTTAGATTCCGCTAAATTGGCCCGAGGACCCTCGACAAGAAGCTCGCAGGTGTTCTTTTGAGAGACAACTGAGCCAAAGTAACATTTGAGCATCTTCTTTGTCATCTGCTCTCATTTTGCCATCCACATGGCACTGCTGAACACCTGTTCCCTCCATCTTTCACTTTGGACATATCCAAAGAAGGCTTTTTGTTGCTTTTCGCAACAACTAGCCTGGGGGACTTTGGGCCAGCCACAGCCTCTCAGACCAGCCTACCTCACAGGGTTGCTGTTGCGGGGATAAGACTGAGAGAAGGGGAATTGTATAAATTGGCTGGTATTTCTAGGCAAGATATAAAAATAATACATAAATCCAGGCTAAAAGCTGCAAATAGATGAGGCTGTCATGAGAATAAGCCCATCCCATAAAATGCAGTGAACAAGGCTTAGCAAATGCCAGTCCAGTAGCTAGAACATGAACCACCTATATCTAAATTGGGATTACCTGGGAAAAGCAGGGCTCCAGAACAACGTGGTGGCCCCATGTCAAGAGATACCCTTTCCAAAACTTCAAATGCATTGAGACTACTACAAGTCCCATCTACAGAAGGACACAGAGGTCCTGCTGGAGGCACAGTGGTTGCGTCCGGGCTCGGAAAGGATATATTTGAAGCAACTTGGCAGCCAGCGCCGAGGACGGGATGTACCAGGGGTGCATCATGAGGAACATCCGGACGAGCTGGGGGTCGTGTACCTTGCCCTCGTCATCTGCAGGAAGATCACAGAGCAAAGCGGGGCGAGCCCCTTACTGCTGCGTCGTGGGTTGTGACTTTCTCGGTTGCCTCCCGCCGCGCAACGGCAACTGCAGCCCCGATTTGCTCCTTCCACCAAACTCCTCCCTGCCGGCCCCAGAATCAAGTCAGGCATGGCTGGGCACTGGTCAAGGCCTCACGCCCAGGGGGGCCCACTGCAGAAGCCCCCTGCGCTTGCTCTTTCTCTTCCCCGTGGCAAAGCCCTTGTCTTTCTGCCTGTCCGCGTCTCGTTCCACCCAGGCAGTTGCTATGTGGCTTTGCCCCTGAATTTGCTGGCTAAGCAAGTCCCAGCAATGACGGGAAGAGGCCGAATTGCTGGTGGACGCGGGGAGAAGGAAGTGGATGCTTTGAGAGGGCGGGAGAAGCAAAGATGGGATCTGCATTTGCTTCAGTTTGGACTTAGTTCCGAATACTGCGCATGCCAATGGGGGAGTCCAAAACAATGCACAGCCTGTATGCCTCGGGGATTTTACTGAGCTGGAACAGCAGGAGCAGAAACTACAGAAGAGAAGGGTCTTCAGGGCATCAACAGACCAAAAGCAGCCCCATACCCACTTAAGTCCCAGGTCGAGCCCTCCCCAAAATGTAACCCCAAGCAAAGCAGTCACCCCGATTTCCTTACCAAAAGCTTCAATGCAGCCATGCAGAAGTTCGTCCACTGTGCACCCCTTTTCAAGGTCCAGACTCTGAGACATTTTGCCCCGCTGATCCTATCCCTCGAGACGAGACGTGGCAAGACTGTGCCGGGTGGATCGGTTTCCCCTGCGTGGGGGAGTGGAAGCTGAAAAAACCAGAGAAAGTTAACAAAGGTTCCCGGATTTGCAGCATGTGTATGGAGCTCTTCCATGAGGAACAGACGGCAAAGAGCACACGACGATAAAACTGAGATTCCCAGAGGAACAAAGACTAGCGCTTTTCCAAAAGCCAACTGGTGCATTTCAGTAGCAGGGTATCCGAGGCAGGGCTTGCTGGCACCCCTGCAAGCTTGTCCAGGCCTTAAAATCGACACCGTCAGACTCACCATTACGGACCGGGCCTGTTTAGCAGTGGCCCCATGTCTCTGGAGCACGGTCCCCACGGGAGGCGAACCTGCCCCCTCTTGGCTATTTCTGAGCAGATGACACAAAGCATTTGTCCCAGGCGTCATTCTGTAAGAAGGACTTTGGACAGCAGTGGTATTTTTTTAATTTGTAATTGGAGTGCTCTATAAGCACTTTTAATCGAAACTCCATCAGTGAACTGACCAAACGGGCTGCGAGCAGTGCAGAAACGGTTCTGGGAGGTCGAACGCTCGCTGCATCCTTTGCTGTGCCAAGTTTCACGCATCCCAGACTTAAAGTGGCCACTGATGGATCACCAAACAAGAGGACTCACGTGGCCCAAAACGGGGGGCCAGATGAGCAGTGACCTGCATATAATCTGAACAGAATCATGCTCATTTAGGGATGGGTATTTAAACAGAAAGCGGGTACCTCGAACCCCTGCTAGGCAAGCAGCTTGCCTGGCTGCTCTGTCTGCCGCCCAGGAGCAAACCTTCTGAGCGTGCTTGATCTTTAAGGAGAGCCCCGATGCTTGACCACAGCAAGGACTACCTAGCCCAGCATTTTCATCACACAACAGCCAACCGACTGCCCCAGCGAGAAGCCCTCCTGCAGGACACGTGCAAAACAGCACCCGAGTTCCCCAGCGCTTGGGGTCCCACTGCGACTGAGCCTGGAATGAGCATGTGACCATAAGGACCACCAGCTGCATGAACGAAGTTTCCAAGCTTCTATCCATCCTGGGCTGTAAGTTTTAAGGTATAAAGCACTGCGGTTGCATTGCTAGGAGAAAGTATCGTCTTTAATATTTACAACACTTGGCTTTACAACACAAACAAAAAGCCGGTAGTCCCCGAGCCCTGGATGGCTCAGCTTTCTCCCTCTGAGGTTGGAGATGGGGCTCCGACCTCGGAAAGGGGAGCCAAGCACTGAGAGAACTTCACCAAGGTCAGAAAATGCTGGCTGGGGATGCCAAAGCTGTTGCTGCGGAAGCCATGCAAAAGCTCGGTCCCTTCCCAGACTTATAACCCATCCTCCTCTCCAGTTCTAACTCTGACACCGAAAGGCTCAGAATACTTGGCTCTGAGCGCGCCTTTGGGCTGTTTTCGGACATCTGAATCTAAGCCTCCCGTCCCTCTTGAACGATGCCGGGCCGTAGCCCTCTCTGCTCTGTTTGGTAGGAGGCGGAGGAGGCTGCGGGGAGCACGGTGCTGGGAGAGGGGCTCCTTTCCACCGTTCTGACCTGGGATGGAGCCAGGGCCTTCTCCCGCAAACAAGGATGGAAGCCACTTGTGTCCTTGGGAAGCTGATGGTGCAAAGTCACCGCGCGGCTGCCCCCTTCCTCCCTCCGCCCCGAGTTTAAAAGGATCCGCTTGTTTGGCTGCGTCCGTCCATCCTTATCGTCCCAAGTGAGGGAAACAGCTGTGGAATGCTTGGAAGGCACCCAGGGACCCAGGCCATGCGCCAGCACATGACTCAGGGTTTGGAGTGGCTTCAGGCAGGCCTGGGAACTCGGCCGGCTTCTCGGGGGGTCCTGAGCGTGGAAACACAGGCCTGCAAGAGCAGCTCGGGCCTGAGCCGCGGCCACTTTGGAGGGAAGATTTCGGCCATGATGTAAGCACATCCGACCCAAGACCCGGAGCAAGCCAGGACGGGGGCGCTTCTGCACGCACGTCACCCTATCACTGGGATATCAATTTCCCCAATGTCTCCTCTATCTAAAAGCCTCAGTGAGCGCAACTAAAACCCGCCGAGACTCACTACACCCACCTGCCATTTGGCCCCGCCCTCCCCTTTGGCCCCTCCCCTTTGGCCCATTAATTGAACGTAGGATCCGGTTCTCTGCTGATAGAAGCTCGGCATCCCATCTGGTTTGTACAACGGGGACAGTGAAGGCTTCCTCTGGGCTTCCTCTGGGCCAGCCCCTAAGCCCCAAATCCATGGGTCTGGGGCTGGCTTCAGAACCCCCCAGGCTCACCTTCCCCCCCACGTATCCTATATACACCGCAAGAAGTCAATCGAGCAGCCTGGGACCACACACTCAGGGCGGCAGAGCCCAACCTTGTAGCATGCACGCAAGAGAACAGCACTTCTGAGCATGTGCAGAGTGCTTTACCCTGCCGTGGCCAGCTCACACATGCCAAGGAGTAAGGGAAGGGGCTGGCGGGGCAGAGGGTGTCGCTCTGGGATGCGTTATGGGACAAACGAGACCTCGGGCTCTGGTGCCCGCGTGCAAAAACCCCACAGTCCCCGCCTGGGCTTGCCGGCGAGAACGCTGCCGCTTCCTTGGAACGTGTCAGCACCTGTGAGGGCTGGGCTGCTCTCCGGCTTGACTGGGATTCAGGGCAATGGCGCCTTCCCTCAGGGCTTCTGGAGGGAGGTGTCTTAGTGGAGGCGCGGTGGGACCTGGGCACACAGGATGCCACACCAGAAGCACCTTACGATCGGGGTCCGGAGGTCACCTGCCACCCCAGCTGTCCCTGGGCCCTCTGCGCTTTGCTGCGCCCCCACAGTCGCTGGGCAGCGAGACGAATCTCCCAGCGACACAACGGCACTAAACTATAAAGCCTTTTTGTGTGGGTTCCTCATGGCTTGGACCGTGGCGGAGGCGTCTGTACCCGCATCCTTCTCCAGAGCCGAAGAATTAGGATCATCGGAGCCGCACCCCGGGACACGCGGCTGCCAAAGCAACCCTCGGAGCGAGCCCCCAACTTCCAGCAGCAGCCCTGCGGCATGTGGGACGAAGCGGACTCGCCCCTGCCAGGAAATGGTCCTTGGCAAAGTGGCCGGAAAGCCCCACGGCAGACGGGGCTACCTCAAAACCCTTCGCACTGAAACCGGGAAACGGCCGCTGTCGCTGGGGAAGAATCGTTCTCCTGCATGCACCGTGGCACTGAGGACGGGGCTGCTAAGGAAACAGAGGAGCCTGCAGGTTTTGGCAGGGGAACTCAGCCGTCCTGCAGGTGCCGACGCACCGGAACGGTGCTCCGGAAAGCCCTGGCGCCACACCACCGCCAAGACCGCCAGGTGTGCGTCAGAACCCGAACTTGGGTGTTAGTGCAGCCTGCCTCTTGCCCGCCCCTTCGCCGCTTTCTCTGCCCTGGCCTGCGGCTCATGCACAGAACGGGCTCTCCGAGCCCGGCCTGGTTGAGTCTCCCTCTCTGCGCAGGAGTGTGGCCACTCCGAGGAAAGGACCTTTCCACCTTTTTCTTGGGGAATCAGTGCAGGTTTTTCCAAGGGTGCCCAAAGCTGCTTTAAGCCTCAAATAAGCCACGACACAATGCCCACGTTCACCCGGCACAAAAAATCCCACTGTAGCGTTTTGAGGTTGCAAATTCGAAAGCGGGGCAGCCACTGCAGACTTGAGCCACTGTGATGTGCAAACAGGCCGGCTAGGAGATCGCGGCTGCCTTCGGAGCCCTCCAAAATGCAGTAATGCCTACCGAGATGACCTTAAAAGGGATTTAGCCAGATCCACCAAGCCCATCAATAGCTTTTGTGACAGTTGTGTTACTTCTAGCATTAAAGGCATCGAGTCTCCTTGCTCGGCAGGAAAGTACTGTGGGCCAGCCTGTCTGGCTTATGGGCAGCTGTGCAAACCCACAACTCGATGGAGACCTGCAGGGTTTCTGCTGTGTTCTCACACCCCCTTTCTATCTGCACTTGGGTGCAGCTTAAGTGAACCTCCGTGGTCGGGGGCAAATGCAGGCAAGCACAGTGCCAGTCCTCATGAATCACTCTCCCAAGGAGAGGTCACAAACACAGGCAGCCGCATTGTCCACGCCAGCAGTTTCCACCTTCAGCAGGAGCAGGTCCTTGGTCAAGCTCCTGGATCTGAATCCGGATTCACCCCCAAGTCACCCCCAAAACATCTTGCTTTACAAGAGTAGGGTATTGTTGGGAAAATGAGAGCCAGTGCGGTGTCGTGGTTAAGAGCAAGGGACTGGGAGTCAGACGATCTGGGTTCGAGTCCCCGCTCAGCCATGGAGCCAACTGGGTGACTCTGGGCCAGTCACGGACGCTCAGCCCAACCTACCTCACAGGGTTGTTGTTGTGGGGATAAGATGGAGGAGGAGAATGATGTAAGCTGCCTTGAGCCCTTCGTAGGAAAAAGGCAGGATATAAATCGAAAAATAAATAAAATAAATAAAAAAATAAAAAATAAATTCACCCTTCTGCTAAAGGAGGGATTACAACTCATCTCAAAGTGAACATCCTGTGCAGGGTGGCAGAGAAGGTCAGAGTCCCAGCTCATTTGATTTGAATGTGATTTTTACATTTTGTTGCATAATTTTTCTATCTGTTTATTATCTGCACCTTTGTATTATATTCCTGTTGTCCATTCTTTGCAGCTGCAAATGGGTCAGAGAGCTACTGGGTGGTGTAGAAATACAATATACTCAAAATAATAGAAAAAAACTATTTCTATGAATAGTGGTAGTAGTAATAATAAAACTGGGAGGATCTGAGTTAAGCTTCCCTTAACCCCAAAACTTTCACAATGACTTTATTGCTTTCTTTTCTCACAGGGTTTTTGTGGGCCGGGTTCAAATCCCCACTCAGGTGTGAAGGTCTTTGGGTGACCCTGGACCATTTTCCCTCAGTCCAGTCAACCTCACAGGGTTGTTGTGAGCACTGGAGGCAAGCTCCACATTGGAGCTCCTCAGAGGTAGGAGAAGATTACAGGGTAAATACCATCCTAATTCCAAGTTATTCCAGCTTCTCTCCCCAACACTATGCATGGAATCCCTACAACGGAATGTCTTTGTATGGCAGAACAAGATTATTATTAATCTTTTAAAACAAGCCTTTGTGCTCGGAAATTGTGGGCTGGCTTTTTTCCTGCGGGAAATATTTTTAGCTAACTTGGGCGCGCGGTTTTTTGGGCTCAACAGCCAAGCGAGAGGACGTCAAGCGGGCAAAACCTCTAGCAGACAGGCTCCCCGAGGCAGAGGGGCTGCTTGGGGGGTGCCCTCCGTCTCGATCTCACAGCTTTTTAGTTCCACTCACCCTCTCTTGGAAGCAGATGCTCTGATGCATCCGAAGCTTCCCCGCCTTCCCAGGCATTGCGCACAACGGCCTTGTTGCAAAATATCAGTCACACAAACAGCAACACATTGCAAAATGCTGTTTCCCAACATTCGCCTCCCATCCTCAGCGCCATAAATACACGGAGCACAAACATTTATCAACACCGGCAGTGGCAGCTGCTGCTGCTGCTCCACTCACAAAGCGCATTCAACCGATGTGCCGCAGGGAGACGAGACGGCAGTCGCACAAACACAAAAGGAGAAACCCACACGGGTTTTTCTTAAGCATGCAAAGCTTCCACATAAAAGGGTGCGCAAACAGGCCTTCTGTGCACCACCCAACCTATGTATAACCTCACAGGAGGCGTGTGTGTGTCCACACATGCACTTCCTCCACGCACAAACAAGATGTGGTCATTTCACGCTGCAGTGCACAGAGCTTTCCTGCCCAGAACGAACGTGTCCGCACCACAACTGATCCCACAACCATCCAAGGGTCCAACCCAAGCCCAAGCGTGTGGGGTCGCCACCAAACGGCGCCAGCAGTTAAAACCCCACTGACCGCCTGTTCAACGTACGCCGCGTGGCCTCAGGTCAAGCGATGCGACCCAAGGCAGGACGGTCGGTTTCTGGCACCTGGAGCTGCGCGATGGCTCCCATGGAAGGGGGGATGACCTACCTGTGCCCACCTGGCTCTCGGCTAGTTCTCAGGGATGGCGCTTGGGCAAAGGGATCCACCGACACCAAAGGGATCCACCAACACACCCCTGTTCAAGGATCGGGCATGGGAGATCCTGTCTTCAAAAGAGATGCGGGTCTTCAAAGCCCTGGAAGCGGCACCCCGGGCACCCCCACCAGCTCCCTTCCACAGGTGCGTGCCCAGGAAAGGTGGCTGGCACACAGACGGTAGCGCCTGGGACACATTCGGCCCCCCGCCGCCTCAGAAGTTCCTGCGCCTCCCTCCCTCCCTCCCCCGGTGGCCCTTCCCACTTGCAAGGAGCACGGTATGCTCAGAGTCGGTCCACCGCACCCGGGGCTCTAGTCCTCATGGAAAGCTCGCGCCCCCACCCCGGCAGACTGCGGAAGGGGGGCAAGCGCTCCCTCCGCACATGCCCCGCGCCGCTCGCGCCCGTCGGGAGCGGGGGGGGGGG
>NW_025336157.1:1046521-1073792 GCF_004798865.1 Varanus komodoensis | reverse complement strand
GGCGGCCCCCGGCCCTGCGCCCGCCCCCGCCAGCCGCGCCCCCGCCCGCTAGCGCGGCTCCCGCCGCCCCGCGCTCCAGGCGAGCGCACTGCGGAACCGTCGCCCCTCCGCGCGGAGCGCGGGAGGGCGCAGGGAGGGCGCAGGGAGGAGGGGGCGGCCGCGGCGTCCCCGCGCTGGCCCCGGAGCCCGCTTGCGCCGGCGGGCGACGCGGGGGCCAGGGGAACTCTGGCCATGGGCAGAGCGCCGCCCCGCGCCTTCGCGGGGAGCAGCCGGCGCCGCCGAGCGGGAGGTAAGGGACGGACCCACAGCGGGGAACTGGCTCCCCGGTTCCGCGAGGCTCCCTACCCGCTTCTTCAGGGCGAAGGGTCGCTGTCGCGCCGGATCCCGCGGGTCTTTGCCCGCATGTGCCTCGCCGCCCGCTGCCTCTCCCCCTGCATCGCGCTCTCTGCCGAGGTTTCGTCCAGCAATCAGTCGGCTTCCGCCCTCGGCGCTGGACCCCTTTGCGCGACCCGAGGTGTCCGTAAGAGACCAGGCTCTTAAAGGACACGCAGCATTCGGGAATTGGCGTGCGTAAATTCGTGGGTTTTTTGGCAAGGGGGCCTGCGTCCCCCAGCCCTTTCACGCCTGGCACCAACACCCGGATTGACCTCCGAGCTCTGGTGTTTCTGGCCAGACTGGGTAGTTCCCCTCTTACTCTCTCTCTCTCCAAACAAACAAACAAACTGAGAAGCAAACCAACTTTGGGACGGGCAGATTGATTTGAGCCAGGCCTTAGCCGTGCAAAAGCTAGAGAAGGATTGTCTGCGACTGGGTTCACCAGAGCATGTGCAGAGTGCACCCCCATCAAGGGATATATGTGGGAGAGGGAAAGAGAGGAATGGGGTTGTTCCTTTTCTTTAGGTTGGATTTTGTTTGTTGGGAAAGAAATGTAGGTAAAAACAAAAGCTTGTTTGGAGGCAGTTTGGGAGAAGGTGACTTGGCCCCATTCTACTCAAAACTTGCTGGAATGAGAGATGCAGGGCATCTTCAGAGAGAAAACCTGGTTCAAATTTCAAAACGCACCAGTTTGCCATCTCTCGGCCTAACCCAACTCACAAGGTGGCTGTGAAAAACAAACTGGAGAGAGGGGAATTCTAACCTTGAACTCCCAAGATAAACAACAAAGAGACTTGTGGCATCTGGAAGACTGCACATTTATCCTGACATAAACTTCCTCGGCGACTAAAGCCGACTGCGTCTTTGTTGTAGCAGATTTACAGAGCTATCCCCATGGGAAAGCTTTCAAGAAAACTAGGATATGCGTGACTTTACAGGGGCCTTTCAGTTCATCTGCCTCTGGGTGTTCCTCTTCCATCTGCCTCTGGGTGTTCCTGCACCTTCCAATGTTTTCCAGCTAGCCTGCGTGGAGAAGGCCAGGCCAGGGTTCAAGAAAGAAGTGTAACCCAACTAGTACACAAAGCAGGGGCGCATCATGTCATGAGCTGAGCCAGCTGGAGCTGGGGTCAGACTAGATGTCCCAGGAGGCCCCTTCTGACTCACTCTGTTTCTGTGTTTGCCCAGGAGCCCTTGTCCCCAGATTGGGCCCCCCGATTTGGGACGGGGGGGTGAGGGCGGCAGATCCAAGGTTAGAGCACCGTCTGCACTGAGGAGAATGTAGAGCACCAAACCAAGGAAGACTTTCGCTCGATTTGCGGAGGGGGGTGATGGGGGGGCAAGGATGCAGGCAGCAAAGCCCGGGGGGGGGGTGGCATTGGCAAGATGGCAGTGGCGCAGCCTGCGAGATGCCCCCCCGAAGGCTCCCGGGGCGCAAAGAGCCGATGCGAAAGTGTGGTCGCCACCCTTCCAGGGGTCCAGAAACCGCCTCGCAGTTTGGCAATGCGGCATCCCCTGGTTGCCATGGCAACCAGCTCTGCAGGGCTCTGATTGGAGGGGGACGGAGGGTCTGCACTGTCAGCTCCCCCCCCGCCCCCCCGCAACACACACAGAGCTTCTGTCTTTTACCCTACAAAATGGGTTGAGCCTGAGGGAGATGCAGTTGAAAACCGGCCTTTTGTTCCCAGCAGAAAAGGTAGGGGGGGCGGAGCTCACCTGGAATCCCATCCTCCACTAAACCCTCTGCTGCCACTGAGAACGGCTTGCGGTGCTTTTGTGCTTTTGTGCGGAGCTTCCAGCGGCCCTGCATTTCAGGGCTGGGGGCTTCCCTCTCTCCCGCATATGTGAAGTAGGTCAATTCCGGTACATCCTTCTAGAGACCAAATCAGGATTCACGCCCACCTGCACTGGCCCAGTTCAGTCGACTCAGGGATTCCCAGGACAAAGAGGACTGTGTCGCCAGCCAGGAAGGGAAGAGGCAGCGACCGAACGCCTCTCGGGTAACGTTAGGGGGAAATCACGGAGTTCAGGCCACGCTTCTGGTTACCCTGCAAAAAGAGGTCCTTCCTTTGCAACTGTGGAAGAAAGGGGGTAGTTTATGTGGGTCACAGCCCCCAAGATCATTGTGTGACTGAACTGGAAGTCTCCACACTCGGGCTGCCCTCACGGCTGTGTCCTTTGGCCTGCGGGACTGGTTAACTTTTTTAAGACGCGGGGCCCTGCGTTGCTTCCTTCCAGATTTAAACCTCAGCAGCTCATCAAGATGTACAGAAGCACCCGGACTGAGCAAGGGGTAGAAAAAGGGGGCAGTCCAGCCTGCAAGAACTAGTTTGGGGCTGGAAATGTCTTCCTAGCCCAGTTCCCATCTTGGTCGCTGGCCGGAAGTCCACCCCGTTCCTAGACTGACCAACATCTGGGAAAAATGGTTCCAGTCACAGACTGGGGCAGTGCAGGGAAGGAAGGTCTTGGAGAGACCCGTGCACTTAAATGTGGCTGAATGCGAACTTCGAGAAACAAGGACAGGACCTCCGCTAGAGCAGAAGGCCGACCCAAAGACCTGTGCAGTTCCAGAACCCAGAGAAACTTTGCCGAGAGTTGTACTGATCCCACAGATCTTGGCGGGCTATACGGAAAGTCCCTGGCGTCCCCTAGGAAAAAGTCAGCCTGAATCGCTAGAGGGTTGCGGCTGCTGGTCAGTGTCAGATGTATTGGGTTAGGTGGACCCACGGTACCACACAAACGTTCCACTGTACCGTCTGGCGGACTGAACGGTCTAGAACCCAGGAAACTGCAGTGCGAGGGGCCCAGCCTCCCCAGTTCAAGCAGAGGATCTGGATTCCGCTTGCTGTTGCATTAAGCATGTGCAGAGTGTGCTTTCCCTCACCGTGTGTAAACAATACTGGCTCTCTGGGGAGAACTCTATGCTCAGGAAACACAAAGCCCTCGATCTGAATCCAAGTGCTAAGCATGGCTGGAAGAATGAGCCAATCTGAGCATGAAAGCAAGGCGAACCTACCTGGCAAAGGTGTGCTGGGACCAGAGGCGAGTGTAGGAGCAGGAATGAGCAGGACAAAGTTCGTGGACGGAGACACAGCAGGAACGCAGCCTGCACTGCACAGCCGTTCCCCTCGTTTGGCATGACGAGGCGCAGGTGAGCGGTGCCTCTGATAGCCTCTCCGGCACACCCAGCTGCTTTCGGTGGCTGCAGCCCCTCCAATCCTGCAAGCAGTTACAAGGTCTTGCTTTCCGTTGCCACGTGATCCGTTTCGGTGCCTCAGACCTCCGTGGCTTTATTCCCGCACTGCCCCTCCGTTGCCCCGAAGGCTGGCGTGCAGCGGATCCCGCGCGCATGTCCCATTCCTTGGTCCTTCCTCCCCACCCCCCACCTTGAGGAAGCAGGGATGTGGCAGGAGTGACCAGAGAAACGCTCCTCCAGTTGCAGCTTCAGAGTTGGAAGAACGAGGCCACCCACCCACTCACCCCCCCGCTGCAGCCATGCGCTTCCAAAGGAAGCCCTTTATTTATTGATCTTTTTTCTTACAACAAACTCAAAGTGCCTTATCTTTCGCTTCCTCCTGCTGCTCTCCATTTTATCCCCACAACAACAACCCTGCAAGGGAGGCTGGGCCGAGAGTCTGTGACTGGCCCAAAGTCCCCCAGTTGGCACCGTGGCTGAGTGGGGATTCAAACCCGGATCGCCTGGGCCCCAGTCTCCCACCCTGAATCCTGACACCACACTGTCTCTCTTACATCCCCTGGATCTTTTTTTAATATAAGTTCTGGAACGTTCTGGGCAGCAGCAGGCTGACTTTTCCTCCATGGGATGTCCTATCTTTTTAGGACATCAGCCCTACAGCGACTGAAGGAAAGACGTGCCCTCTGGGCATGCACAGAGGGCCCATTTCTCCACTGCTGGATAACCTCCAACCTTGCAACTAGGAATGCTGTTGGAGGCTACCGTTTTCTCAGACTTCCTTTTGTTCTGAGCATCCGCTGCTCCAGGAGGGCAGAAGAAACAGGAAGGCAAAGTCCCCTCCTTGGATATATTCAGGATTAAACCACAATCACCCCCCCCCCCCGACACACACAAATCCCCCCTGGGGTAGAAATCGTGTCATCTGCTCTGCCACTGTTCTAGGAATTTCTGCTACAGCCACCTTCTCTGCCAGGCGGCTTCCAGAAGTGCAGACCACAAGTCCCATCCTCCCCAGCCAGCACCAACCATGGCTATGTTGCACCCTGATGCGTGTGGGTTCAGGGAAGGGCATACTTAATACTAAGACATCACCGGAGCCTCTGGAAGGGAGTCGCTTCTGGGAAGCCAGCCTCTGCAGTTTGAAATGTGAGAACCAGGATAGACAAAAGTACAGAAAAGCAGAAAGTGCACCGTGCTTTGCCCTGAGGCTACTCCTGCCAGGAACATCCTGGAGGGGGCCGGGGGCCGGGGGCCGGGGGCGAGGGGCAGGGTCTATGGCTGGCCAGGAAGCCCAAAGCGCTGATCTGGGTCCTCGGGCATCCGATGTGGCATTACTTCGTTGCGTTTATATCCCGCATCTTTCCTCTGGCAAGGAGCCCAAGGCAGGCGGCTTTATCCTAACAACAACCCTGCAGGGTAGACTGGGCTGGGAGTCCGTGATGGGCCCAGTCACCCACTGAGCTTCATGGCCGAGCGCGGACCGGATATCCCAGGTCTCCAGACTCAGATGGCCGGATGCGGGCCTTGCCGAGCACCCTTGGGCGCTGCCTGGGCTGGTTCCTCAGCTGAGGGCGCCTGTCTTAATGTGATCAGGCCTTTGGCTCATCTGCCCCCGTGTTTCTCTTCCGGCCACTTATTCGAGCTCAGCCCCGGAGATTTCGCTACAAGGCCGTGCCCCGATCCATGTACAGGAGCTGCTCTCGTGACCGACACTGCCGCCGCTCCGGCTGGATCGGGGCCCAGTCCAGAAGGGGTGACTGAAGGCCCCCTCGGCAGCCGGCAAGAGAAGTTGGCTCTGTTTCATTCCTGGTGACGTGAGAACTTGCACCCGCAACTGCCCGGGGGGCTGCCGACGTTTCCGACGCACGGAGGACGAAGCACGGTCCCCCATCCTGTCCGGCACACGCTGCCCGTCACATCCGTCGCGCTCGTCCAAACTGGCGAGTGCGACTTAGTTGGCGCTTGTGCATGAAGCTTGGCCTGCCCTTTGCAGATCATGAGCACAGCAGGTGTGTTTCGGGGTTGGGGTGAGACAACTATTTATAGTGCCGACTCCCTGGGTGCAGAAGAAGCAGCTGCTTGGGCTGGCTGCGAGCTCGGAGAGAGAGAGACGTGTCTGACGCCTGGGGGTCTACTGCTGATCTTCCCAGCACAGAGCTTTGCTCAAGGACGTTGGGGTGGCGGTGGGGGGAACAGGAGCTCTCCAAGCGAAGGTTGACGCTAGAAAGGGGAATCGAGGTGTGGCCCGAACGTCAATGAGGCTGCACCAAACCAGTCCAGAATCTGGTCACGTGGTGGCCAACCAGCCGCCTGCAGAACACTCGCAGACAGACCCATGTTCCCCAGCATCTGGTTCCCTCTGAGCTGGAGGTAGCATAGAACCATGAGGACTAGTAACCAGAGATCGCCTTGACCTCTCTCTTTCCAAGCAGGCCAAGTCGGTGACCATCAGTATTGCCCGGACTCCAAATTTCATTCTTTGGCCATTCCGTGGCGTGTTGATCTATCCGAATGCTGCTTCCAATCAATTCCATGGGGTGACCCACCGAGTTCTAGGATTTTCGAGTGTGGGACGGGCAAAAGATAACAAGTGTTCCTATTTCCTGACACCACCCCAACCCACGCCTCCCGGGGCTGCAACACCCCAGGAGTGTGGCCAGGAAACTCCGCACGGCCCTCTGTCACTCTGTAACAGCTGCTCTTGTTTCCCTGCCAAAGTTGCAGGTGGGATCCCGGGAGTCAAAGGGTCCCGCCAGGATCAACACATCGCCTGCGCCACGGGGCAGGTGGGCGCCACAAGGGAAGGCTGCAAGCTGTGTCTCAAGCCTTCTGTCCGCTTGCCAGTTTGCCAACTCTCGTCTCCGCCGAGTCCCTTTGCAGGTCGAGGGCAGGCAGTTTGTTCGCTTGCAAAGACAAGAGAGACTTCTCTGGCACCGCGAAGACTTCACCGATTTATTTTAGCTGAAGGTTTCACATGGATTAGAGCCTGTTCTGTGTTATTATATGCTGGCAGATTTATATACATATATGGAGATGGAGAAAAAGAGGAGGGGATTGGAAACAGTGGGAGTAAAATGCCAAAACGGGAGCAGTTGTGTCTGTAGATTCGCAGTAAGAATGCCATGCTTTTCCAGCTTTCTTTAACTCCCTTATCTGAATCCCTTATCTCAATAAAGACCAAGATGAGTAAAATCAAATTTAAGGGCACGTCCTTCTTAATAAAAACTGGATATCTTCACGCTCCCCCCAAGCACCTCACACTATGTTCTGAGGATCCCCTAAGTCAAACGCTACTTAAGTCTTACATAAAAGCCCCCTTGAAATGGATGGGACTTAAGGAAGTCCTGCTAGTCCTGTGCTGGATTTTGGCTTTTGATTCAAAGAATCCAGAGGTTTCTAAGAAGAGAAAAATTATCTGTCGTGTTTTGTTAGGATTTCAAGGAACAGTGACTCATCCTGCATTTTCCTACGGTGCTGGTGATAAATTCTTCGTTGCTTTTGTGGCTGCCGCTGAGGAACATGCTATTAAAACGGGCTCTGTAATTTGGGTTAATTTCGGCCCTCATTTGGCACAGCGCCCACCCAAGGCCTTGTTTGGGAGGGAACCTGCCTGAGATCTTCACCAAGAAAGCAAAGCCGTCGGAAGAAGCCGCCGCGTGGTGGTACAGCTCCTGCTCTGCTGGCAGAAGGTCCACGTTTGGTCCCCAGGAGGTCGGGGAAGGAATCTCGCCCTTTCCCCAGCAGGATGGCAAAAACACCTGCCGAAATCCCCGGAGATCTCTTGCGAGCTTGTCTGGAGAAGAGCAGGCTAGACACACCTAAGATCTGGCTCTGTGGCCAATTTTGCACAAGACGAGCATTCGTTGTGGCCACAGTTCTCATCCCGTTTCCTAGGGGGCTGCAAGCCACTTGTTCCTGGGCTGTTCAGCCCACAATGGGTTGTTGGGTTGTGCAAACCCAGAAGACGCATTTTATGGTGGGTTGTGGGACTCAGCTGAATTTCATGCACATCTCTCATTTCTCCTAGTAGTCACCTCTTTTCTACATTAAACAGCCCCGTTTTTCCTCACTGGGAAATTGTTGCAGTCTGGAATGTGTTAATACACCTTCTCCACATTTCTTCAACCTCTCCGATACGTTGTAAAGTGCAGTGACCAGAACCGCACGCGATAATAATTACATCATTTCCAAATTCTGATCAGACTAACAGGCTGAAAGAAAATCCGCTACCCTCTTTGAAAAAAATGGGCAAAGATCATTTTAACATGTTTATTTGGTTTTCGCTTTGGTTTTCTTTCCGTATGCCCCGTTGGACAAGATGAGCAAGGGTGCCTGCTTTGCAGATGAGAAAAATAAAATCCACGCTGCCTTTGAAGTAAAAATGGGGCAGAAAAGCACCTTTTAAAAGGAGGCGCCCGTACGCAGAATCACCCCAGGGAAACAAGCACCTTTGAAATAAAGGCAGACAAGGTGTTCATCCGGTGTTAAACAGCAGAGATGGGTCACAATGGGGGGGATGCAGGGCGTGGGTCCCCCGGGGGCATTTCTGCATGAAAGCAGGAGACAGAGGTTTGGGCTGCAGATCTGAGGATGGAGGGGGCGCGGCGGAGAGGGGCCGTTCGGTTCTCCTCCTCCTCCTACGGACGGGAAGCGGTTGGACTTTTGGAGCTGGGAAGCAGGAAAGGGGCCCTGCTGAAGTTGCTGGTGGTTCGGGGGAGACGGCGCGGGGGAGCCTGGGCGCTCATTCCCGGGGCTCGTCGGGGGCGGGGATCTTCTGGCGCGTGGGCTCCACCCCCCAGATTTCTCGGGCGTACTGTGCAATGGTGCGGTCGCTGGAGAACTTTCCGGATTTGGCAATGTTCCTGATGACCATTTTTGTCCACTCCTTGGTGTTCTGGGGGCAGAGAAGAAGGTGGAAGGGAGGGGGGAAGGATGAAGGGATGGGCAGACAGATGGACGGGGGCCCAGCCCATCTCCTCTTCCTCCTCTCCCCCATGACTTCATGCTTCAAGGCCACGGGGCACCCCCCATCAGAGGCCGGGTACCAAAAAGATCCGGGACTCAGGCAGACAGACAGACAGAAAATGCAGATTTGCACATGCGAATTGACTGATGGTTCTTCCTACATTGCATTTCCAGCTCTCCATACTTCCTCTTGCAAGAAAACTGAGGCAGCTTACACAAACGCCCTCGTCTCCCATTTATCCTCACAACAACCCTGCAAGGTAGGCTCGGCTAAGGGCTTAGTGAGGACTAGAACCCCGATCTCCCAAGTCTGGGCTCAGTACTGTAACCACGAGGCCATGCTGGCTGCAAAGTCTCTCTGTGTGTCTCGAAGACACACGCGGTTTATCAGTCCCTGGAGCTTTATCTGAGCAAGTACCCCCGGACGGATGCTTCTCGCGGGGCACGCCGGGTACAGCTCACCTTGTAAAGAGCGCTGACCTTCTCCTGACACTGTAAGTAGGCTTCATAATCAGCAAAGACTTTGAACCTGCCAAGAGGAAAGAGCAGAAGGAAAGGGCCGTTTTACACCTGCGCAGGGCCGCGCTTAAGAACAGCCTCGTTGCAGGAGTTCCTCCGAAGCACCACGTCACCCCAAGAGCCAGCAGAGGGGCCCCGGTATCGCCTCCCAGGGTTAACTTGTTTACTAAGCCCTGCTGTTATTCCACAGCTCACTATAAGCTTTTGGAAAGCAGGTACCCAGGAAAGCGGAACCGAGGCAGGGAGAGTAGAAATGAGGCCCGAGGGCGGAAACGGGGGCTGGGGGGGAAATGAGGAGACATGGATCCCACTTGTGAAGCAGTGGGTCCCCTCTGCCAGCGGGCCCCACCGCTGGACAATTCAGGGCACACCCGGAGGGCGCAGAGAGGCAAGCGGGTGCCGAAGTGGAGCTTCCGGCCCCCTCCGCAACCCGCTGCTTCATCAGATGCCGAATCCGCTCTCCCTCTCTGCCTCTCTTGGCTTGGAATCCGTGGGAGAAGGCCCTGCCTTGAAGCTGCCCCGCCAAGGATGATGGGATCGGTGCAGGCTCCCCCGCCATTTGGACTGCACAGGCGCCGGCAAAGACGTCGGCCGCTCCCCACTCCAAACTCCACCGGCCTCACCTGTCGTGGTACATTAGCATGTTGACGATGTCCTTAAAGAGATCCGGCTGCTTGGGGGAGAAGAAGCCACTGCTCAGCTGGTCAATGGCCTGCTTCAGCTCGGGGATGTGGTCGTAGTAGTCCTTGGCACAGTAACTGCGGGGAAAGAACGATCCGTCGCTCAGACTGCGCAGCCTGTGAGGACCACTGTTACACCCCGGGTGGCTCAGATGCCCGAAGCACTCCAGCCCTTCACAATA
This sequence comes from Varanus komodoensis, assembly GCF_004798865.1. Taxonomy (NCBI): domain Eukaryota; kingdom Metazoa; phylum Chordata; class Lepidosauria; order Squamata; family Varanidae; genus Varanus; species Varanus komodoensis. The sequence goes on along the minus strand of NW_025336157.1, from coordinate 1,063,878 downwards.
TACTTGTAGTTGTAAACAAAATAAATTTCCACTTGGAATTATTGCATGGTTTTGTCGCATTTTATGCTCCTGTTTTGGGGACTGTCGTAAAGATGCTAGAGATCTTGGATCTGGGTAGTGTTTGACCGAAATTATTAATAGTTGTGGTGTTGAGAAGAGGGTGCAGCCTTCCTCTAGCAAAAGGGGGGGGGGCAGAACAGCTACAGGGAGGGGAACGGAAATGGGGTGGGGGCCTTGTGGGGACGCAGGTGGGGCCGACCACGGCCTTCCTTCCTGGGACGCACCCTTTCCTGTCGAGGTCCTCGACATCCTCCACCTGCATGCCGAAAATGAACAGGTTCTCTCGGCCGGCTTCCTCCGCCATCTCCACATTGGCGCCGTCCATGGTGCCTATGGTCAGTGCCCCGTTCAGCATGAACTTCATGTTCCCGGTCCCAGAGGCTTCTGTGCCAGCTGTGGAGATCTGCTCAGAGAGGTCCGCCGCGGGGATCACTGCGGGAAATGGTGAATGGTGACTCCATGCAGAAAGGCCTCTTGGCCAGCAGGAGGCATGAAAGGGCAAGAGCCACCAGAAACCCAGAACAGGTGCCTGCGAGTTGCCTTTTTCCTCTGCCCTCCCAATCACCTTTCCTCTCGTGTGGTGACTTTTAGTCTGTAAACCCAAGGGCAGGGACTGTCTCGCTAGTGAGCTATGTACGACACTTTGAGAGCCTTGGTTTTGGATGAAGAGCTGAGTGAAAAGGCTGCCAATAAAGAAATAAGAGACCAGCCTACCCTTTTCAGCCAGGGAAACGCGGTAATTCTCCAAGAAGATCATCTTGAGCCGGTCGCCAATAACGGGGTCATTGTTGACAATGTCTCCGATGGATGTGATTAGCTTTATAATCATCTTGGCCATGTGATATCCGGGTGCAGCCTAGCCAGAGAGGAAAGGATGTGGAAAGGAAAGCAGGAATGCTCAGTTGTTGGGGAAACACCAACATCACCTACAGCTGAGTATGCATTTCCATGGATCACCTTTTCTTTACGGTGCCTGCAAACTGCCCAAGAATGGAAGCTTATTCTGGGCAGGGTGCAGTACACCAAAATTATTAGATTCAAAGGTTAATTTAAAAAAACTGGATTACCAAAGAGTAGACAGAGCTGCAAAGTAAGTAACCTAGTATTTTCCCAGTATGTTAAGGTTTAGATTGAGATTTTAAGTAGGTTTTTATTTGTTTATTTATCTACTTAAAAGTTTTTCTATGGTGCCCCATTACTAAACGTCTCTGGACAGTTTTTATTGTATAGAATGGATGCTATGCTCCTCTTTGTTTTATCAGAAGACTGTCCGGAGACCATTTGGTAGTGGACGGTGTGCAAAACGTTTTAAATCAACCAATAAATAAGTATAATCAAATGCAAACATGACAAACAACACTCAGCACAGAAGAAGAAAACCATCGCAGAAAATCAAAGCACCCCAGTAAATGGGGGCAAAATACACACAGAAGCAGCAGCACTTCCTTCCGTATTTGAGAGTGGGGAAAGCCTGCCAGGAGGAGGAGAACCCCACGCAACCCCTGATGGGGGAAGAAGTGGAGCCGCCTGGGGAACTGCAAGGACCACGGAGGGCTGAGTCGGCTTGCGGTTGCCCGCCCTGGCGGAACCGGGTGTAGGGTCGCTTTCCTATTTTCCTGCAGACCCCGATCCAGCCTTGCACAGCTCCAGACCTGCCCCCCACTGCCCCTGGGACGAGCCGTATAAGCCCCACTGTGCTAGGTTCTCACTTTGCCTCCAATCATGACCGTCCGTGGCACGAAATGCTTGTTTGGCTCCCGCTTGATCCCTGTAAACGGGGTGTGGGGTAGACAATAAAACCACAACACACACACACAAGAGAGGGAGGAGGAGGAGAGAGAGAGAGAGAGAGAGAGAGAGAAACTGGAATGCTGCTGCTCCAGGATTAGAGGATCAGGACGGGTGTGTTTTCCCCCGGAAGGTCTAATATCACGGGGGAGCAACAGGTTGAGCTGGGGGTCAGAGGCCGGGCCAAGCCCCTGCAGCCCTTCCCTCCGGCGGCTGGCAGGAGAGGGGGAGATGAAGCACAGGGGAGAAAGTTTGTTTGCTTATTTAGCAGGCTTCTATGCCGCCCCGTTCGCCGAAGCCTCGGGGCGGCTCACAACAATAAATAACAACCACATAATTGGGCCAGTGTCAAGCTGTGAGGACTCGCATCCAAGCCAGGAGCGCCTTGGGACTTGCTCTTCCTCTTTGCCATGGCAGCCGCCCTGGCCCAGCCCACGGTGGTGATGAGGAAGAGGAAGAGGAAGAGGGGGTGCCCTAGCCTCCTTGCCCCTGGGCCCACCACCTGCCAGGCAGGCAAGCAGCCACCCTGCTGAGAAAGGGGGCTTTGGGCCCCCCTTGCCCAAGGCCCTCCACAACCAGGCGTCAGCCCTGGGTGACGCGATCGCCGCCGAGGATGGAGGAGCACCTCACTGCTTCGGCCGAGGAGAGAAACTGAGGGCCGACAGGAAGGATCTCCCCTCCAGAGCACCGGGGTGGTGACAGGGTGAGAGGTCACCTTTCCATGCCCGTTGTCATCCCTCGAATTATCAACGGCCTCAGCCGGAGCACTCTGCATTTTTAAGAAAAAGGAAGCCTGCACGTTTTGGGCAGGGGTCATTCAGATGATCCATAGCTGGGGTGGGAAGCCGCTTTCCGTCTGAGGGCCAGATTCCCCTTTGGAGCAGCTCTCTGGGGCCGCATCCGGAGGCGGGCGGGGCCAGCAGCGGTGGGGGGGGGGGGCAAGGCCAAAGAGAGAAAAATACCGGAATGCTAGCTATGCATTCTCGCAGTGCCAGGAACTGGAGAGGTATGCGAAGCTTTGAAGAGGTAGGCAGGGCAGAAATGAAAAAAGCGAGCAGCCAGGGAGATGAAGTGACACTCGGCAATTCCGAAAACAAACATAACCAACGGCTGATGGTCATTGGCTTTTGGAAGAATAAGAAATATCTCTGTTCCTAAAGCAACTGGGCCTTCGTTGCACATTCGAGGTCAGCACTGCCCTCCTGCAGAAGCCCAGTTCGGCTCCTTGGAGGGAAGGCACGGCCGGAATGCACTTATGTATCTGTTCCTTGCCGAGGAGTCGGCAGGAAGGCTGGCCAGCGGCCCGAATGCCGCAAGTGACCATGCCCACCTGGGAGACGGCAGATCCCAGCCCTGACCTTAGCTAGTCACGCAGCACGTGATGGAAGCCCGGCTTTTTGAAGATGTGCCCCCATACCGGGGAAGGAAGGGGAGGGGAGGGGGAGGGGAGGGGAGGGGAGGGCGCAGGCAGTACTCACGGTTATACAGTGTGATGACGTGCAGGCAGTTGAGCAGCTGCCGCTTGTATTCGTGAATCCTCTTCACCTGGATGTCGAACAGCGAGTTGGGGTTGATTTTCACTTTGTACTCCTTCTCCAAGTAGGCAGCGAACTTCAGTTTGTTCTCCTGATGAGTGGAAGAGAAGAGGGAAGGGGTGAGACACATTTTCTCCGAAGCCCCCAAGGAACCTCAGCTATCGGGTGGTATAAAAATGATAATTGATTAATTAATTAACCAACCAGGTTTGGACAAGGATGACCCACCCTTGAGGGAGGAGGATGGGTTGTTCTCAAACCATGGATCGCTGGAACATGGGTTATCATGTTGTCTGAATCCAGCCGAGATAAACCACAGTGGACAACCTCACAGTTCACAAACCATGAAGAGAACCCATCGTTCGTTGCTGGGTTGTGAACTGAGGGTTGTTCATGGTGGTTTGTTAGCTGTGTTCAGACAATACAATAACCTATGTCGTAATGCCAACCCACACCCCGCCTGTATGGGTCATCATGCTGTATGAACCCAGTACCCTGAAACCCGACGGTGAATGCAGGTGAAGCCACATCGCCAGTGGTGTTATGAACCCGGCGCTCACAGGGATGCTGACAAACCAGCCCCTGCAAAAAAAAACCTTCCTTTCCTCCTCCAACTCAGCTGCAATCCTCAGAGGAAGTGAATTTCCGCAGCAATCATGTGTCATCCCTGATATTGAAACGCAAGGTATTTTGGACTCGCTCGGTCCCAACCAGGCACAAGCGAGATGCAACGCTCTACCAAAGATCTCCTGGACAAGGTGAAAACTGCTCGAGCTGGCTGGTCTGAGCACCCACTGCCGAAAGTCTTGGGCTCCGCCTGAAAGCATCCACTTTGGTGAGATCCTCTGATCCTTCCCCACATTCCTGCCCTCCTCACCTGCTTGACTTTCGCCACATCCCGGATGAAGCTTTCATCGTCCACGAATTGCAACAGCTTCTTCAGTTGATCCAGGTCGGAGATGTAGTCCTCTCCGATGCGCTGGAGGAGGGGGCGGCAAGAGAAAAATCAGCAGCTGCCCTCTCTCTTAAATTCACATTTTTCAAATCATTTTAGAGGCAAGATATGGGAGGGCGACCCTGTATAGTTTAGACCCTGTAGACAGGACAGTGCTGATTTAAGTCAGGTTAAAATTACACAGGCTATGCCTTCTATCCACTTCCACATTTCGGATGCTACACTGATTAAACTTTTGCCCCCACTGCATTTTAACCCCCCCAATCATATGCAGGTTTGCATTTTAAACTCAAGTTTTGCACTTCAAACTCATGGGGCGAGACAGGCTTTGCTTCTGCATCTGCCGTTCTCTGGCCGGTCATTTGTTGGGTGTGGGGGCTGAACTATGACACCCAGGACTGGGGTCCCAGCACCCAGCCCTGACTGTGCCACGGAGCCCAAGATCGAAAACAGGGCGCGCCAGACAGGCCGAAAGCCCCTTCTGGCTGGCCACAGAGTGAGCACAGCTGCTCCAACCCAGGAGAAAACTGGACATTGAATTAACCGACTTGGTTTGGACAACAAAACAACCCACCTTCAGTGAGCACAAGGTGTCCTGCAACTGTGGAGTGTTGCTGAATATGTTGTGGTGCTCTTGCCTGAATACGGCTGGTTTGTTGTGGGAATGTAGCCACCAGAGCAAGTCATGGCTTGTTAATCATGAGCAACCCAAGAGGAGAACCCCTGGTTTCTGGTCGGGCTCGCCACCATGCCTTGTCTTGGGTTCGGACAACCAGCAAAACCTCAGCCCCACAGGGGGTGGAGACCTATGCATCTGATGCAAATGGCTCTTAAAACGGGCACTACCAGAACCACTCTGCTTTGGTAAGTGAGAACAGAACTTGGTTGCCCAAAAGGCCCGTTTTCCGGAGGCCACCTGGCTCACCTCAGCAATAATTTCAGCCAGGCCGGGGTTGCACAGAACGAGCCATCGGCGGGGTGTGATGCCGTTGGTTTTGTTCTGGAACTTGTGGGGTTCGAACTCATAGAAGTCTTTAAACCTGGAAAAGGAGAAGGGGCCAATGAGGCTTGTGGTCAAAAAGAAAGACAGGAGGTCAAAGGAACGGAGGGAGAATGACAATTAAAGTGTGGAGACGCTTCGCTTCTCGATCTAAAAGGGGTGTTGGTGGTGGCCTGCTAGGCAGGAAGGGGATTAAAACCCAGGTGAGCAAAAACATCCGTTGCTGTCGAAAGGGGATAAAAGAAAGCAAAGCTGTTTGTGGTGGCGGGAGAGTCTTTTTTGCAAAGGTTGGTAAGAGATTTCTGGATAGTTAAGCCGTTTGAGACCAACTTTTGGGACCAGCTCTGGGTCTTTCATTTCTGTGTCCTTGCCCTGAAAACATTATTTTTGCAAATATGTTTTTACTGAAAGGAAGGATGGACGGACAGACTGATGGTCAGCCCTAGATCTCCAACACTCCCCCCTTTAAAAGGAGACTTATGCTGCTCACATCATGCAGTGTGGAGAAGACACTGCTGGAAGGCGTCCCTTTGCGTTCCTGCACAGGAACTGTGCTGTTCTGAGGACTGATTTTGGAAGTCTTACAAAACAGAATAAAAATCAGGCAAGGTGGAGAGACAAGCAGGCACGGAGAGACCCCAGGAGACCGAAGAAGGGCCATGGGCAGCGCTGTGCCATCGTGGGGCGGTATACCTACACGGTGGCCTTCAGGATTTCCGAGTGGATGCGGGCCACCCCGTTGACGGCGTGGGAGCCCACGATGCAGAGATGGGCCATGTTGATCCGCTTCACGCTGCCTTCCTCCACCATGGACATGCGGCGCAACCGATCGAGGTCTCCGGGGAACCTGGCATAGACTTTCTGCAGGGACAGAGGGGATCCAAAGAGCTGTGCTTAACAGGACTTGGGCTTCACCTAGTCCAGCATTCTGCTCATCCGACGGACGACAAGCTGCCCAGGAAAATCCCGTAAGCAAGACAGGAAGAGAACAGTACTCTCCCACCCCTGTTCCCCAGCAAGGGACAACAGAGGTCACTTACAGCCACGAGGACCAGCAGCTTTTCATAGCTTTCTCTTCTAGATATTTTCCATCCTCTTTTAAAGTTTTCTGAATTGCACTATGTCCTCAAGTTTTTTTTTAAAGAAGGTTACACATAGTTGATGGTTGCCTGCCTCCGTCAGGGGCAGGTAGAAAGCAGATGCCCAGAAGGTTTGGACTTCAGCTCCCAGCATCCCTGGCCCTTCCAGCAGGAGCTTTGCAGGGCTGGACATCCAAATGACTCAGAGGCCTGCCTCTTCTCCCTAGCCGGCCAACCTCCCCTAGTAAATCGTTCAAAGGTCCCCCTGCCCTCCGGGCCCACCCTTCCTCCCGGATTCTGCACTCACATCGAGGAAGCGCTGGTTGATTTCATAAATGATCTCCAGGTGCCGCGGCAGGAGGGTCTCAAAGAGGTGGACCGGCCAGCGCTCCAGGGCTTCCGGCAACACCGTGTGGTTGGTGTATGCGCACGTGCGGACCGTAACATCCCAAGCCTGAAACGCAAGCAGGCTGCTGAACAATCCTGCCCGCCAGCCTCCACACAGGCCCTTTCGCAGCCCTGGCTGGATTCGAACCCAGGACCTTCCCCACCAGAAGCACACGCTCTACCCTGAGCTTTCTAGATGAGGTCGTTTCCACAGGGGTAATTTTGCTTCCTTGCCTGCCTGCTGCTTGGTATTGCGGTGTGGAAGAACAGACCGACGGGTCCCTGAGAGTGAGGCTGGTGCCTGGTTCCACGTGCGCAAAAATACTGGGCTTTCCCTGCTCGGCTAATTCTGTACCACACAGCCAGCCGAGCCAGGCAAGCTTAGCAGAACGCCTCGCGGTTAGAAGCTAGCCAGTCCTGCTCGGAAAGATGTGGGGGAGAGAACCAGGGAGCATCGACAGAGCTTGCCCTTCAGGAAGTCCCCCACCTCACCCCGTCATGACCAGCTGCTTTCTTCCTCATCCTCTTCCTCATCATGGCCTCCGCTTGCTTGCTTGCTTGCTTGCTTGCTTGCTTGCTTGGCAGGCCAAGAGCGAGGAAGCGAGGCCGCCGTGGCAGCTCCAGCTCTTCCTTCTCACAGCACCGTGGGCCAGAGAAAAGGTGCCAAATGAGAGGGTCACAACAGGGGTGGGGGGTGAGTAATTCCAGAGGCTTTCGATGGCCGGCCATTCCTGGGCCCACAGTAACCATGCCTTGCTCCGTCCGTTCATTTGGGAAACAATTTGTGAGCCGCCCTGAGGCTTTGTTGCGATAAATAAACAAAATCAAATAAACTTTCAAAACTTGGCAAAATAAACTTTCTCTGTTCTCTTGCAAGGGGCAAGAAGGAGGCAAGGAGGAAGAGCAAAACTGCTTTTAAACTAGTTCTAAATGTTTATGGCAAAGATCTGTTCTTAAAAATGTAATTATATGTATGCTTAGATGTGCAGGGGGAAGTCCTCCAATTCCAGTTGGAGGATTTGCCCCCATGCAAGCAAACATACGATTACACCTGCATTATTTTCCTCTGCCCTCCTCCCTCCTGTTTCCTTGCATGCCGTGTCTTTTTATTTCTTTTTTATTTGTCTTAATATGTATGTATGTATGCATGTATGTATGTATTTATTTATTTATTTATTAAAACATTTTTTTGCTGCCCCATTCGCCGAAGCCTCGGGGCGGCTTACAACATAGGTTCAACATATTCCCATAGGTTCAGGACAGTTTGCAGGAAATTAAAATATAAACCTGTTGCCAGAGACGGCCTTGTTTTAGAGATTATAAACCACTAGTGAGACTTTTTTGTCTGAAGAGTGGGGTAAAAATACTGCAAACAAGGGAATAAATCAAAGTCTTCTCCTGTGAGCCACAGCTTGCTTTTCTTCCATTTCTGAGAAATTTTCTTTCCCCTTGCAATTTCTCCCCAGGGCTTTCCCTCCTTGCCCTTCTAGATGTTTTTACTGCCAACTTAAATTGAGAATTTAAGCGAATGTCTCACTCCAATTTTCTGGATAATAGCTGACTTCCCCTGCACTGGAAGTAAAAAGTCAAAGAAATGGCAGCAAAAACAGAAAAGGCTTTGGAGGAAGATAAATTACCTCGCAGAGAACCTCTGTGTCTTTACCTCAACACACACACTAGAAAAAATCTTTAAATCGGTGCCTAACCTTTTCCCACTCAAGCTTCTCAATATCCACCAAGACCCGCATGAGTTCTGGGATGGCCAGGGAGGGGTGTGTGTCGTTGAGCTGGATGGCAACCTGAAAGAGGCAGGAAACAGAGAGGACACCGGGTCAGAGTGGGGAAATGAAGTCCAGGAAACGTGGGATACCGTGGGACTGTTTTGCCATGGAGAGAACAGATGCCGGCAACACTGAATCCCTCACCCAGATCTAAGCTCAACAACATGCCGTTCTCCAACCGTTCCCACACCAGAAGAGGGAACCAGATGGGGCCCAAGTAACCCAGACGGGCCAGTCCGTGTTGCAGAACTGGCAATGCCAGGAAGCCCGTGCGCGATGTGTCTCGAGTTTGTTAACTTTCTGCCAATTTTGTTAATTTTCTGCTGCATCTGCCAAGACGAGGAGTCCTCCGTGGTCCCCTCTTTTCCTCCCTACAGCTCCACACCCTTGCTTCTGGCCACAATCCCCAGCCCAGCTGGAGAGGACAGCGAAGGCAGCAAACACAGCGGCAGAAGAGAACGAAGGTAACGAGGCTTTGCGGGGGCATCAGGACCCATTCCAAGAGCTGCCAAAAAAGTGTGGCTGGAACATCTTTATCTCAGAGGCTTCCCAGCAGGGAGTTCCAGAGAGTGAGCCCGTCGCTTCCCAATTACCGACTTCTCTATCTGAGAAGTTTCACCCAGTTTTGAGGAGGAGGTGGAGGAGCAAAGGGAAGTGAGGGCTTTGTGGTTTCAGGGTTACCTCGTGCGGTTTCTCTGGCAAAGCACGAGAACTGGCCTGCTTTGGAAGGGGCAGAAGGGTTTTCAGGATGGGAGGAGCAGCAGATGCGAGACCCCAGTCCTTGACCCCGTGGGGACGTGACGGTGGCACTTTGCTGCGCGAAGCAAGAAACAGACGCTTCAAAGCAATAGACGAGGTGGGTTGCATGGAAGGCTGGTTCACCAATTTCGGGGAGGAGAAAAGATTCCCCTTCCTTCCTGTGTTTTATGGGACATCTGTATGAAGATGGTTCCCATCGCAGAGATGTTCCAAGGTGTGATTCCTTCAGCGTTTCAGGATTAGGTGCAGGGACTGGGGAGCTTTGGTGCTTGAAAATTGATTTAAGGCATGATTTTCACAAGGTGTGAAGTTGCTGAGAGAACAGCTACTTCACAGCACCTTTCTTGCCCTCCCCCCCAAAGCGCATTTTAACCAAATGCGTCCGAGGCTTAGAAGTTGGGCCTTCCGTCTCTCAACTCCTTTCCCTTTCCCTCCTTCAGCATTTGGAGAAGCAAAACCAAAAGGCACTATTTGAAGACATGGAACCTTGAGGCTCGGCGCTACTTTGAACCTCAAATAACCTGGCGAGGCCTCTCGCTTTGAGGCAGCAAAGCCAAACCACACATTATCTGCCCCACCGGCTCCGTGGAGGCCGCCTGTGAAAATGCGGACTTTCTCCAGCCATGCGCAACAGTGGTATCGCCCCGTACCTTGTCTGGGAAGGCGTCAAAGGAGGTGCGGACGGGATCCCGACTGCCGAACTTGGAGGATTTGAAGCGGCGGATGATGTCCTGGAGCGTGGCGGCCACCACGAAGTATTCTTGCTTGAGACGTAGCTCCTTGCCTTCAAAGAACTTCAGAAGAAAGACAAGAGGTGGAGAATGACCCACGAGGCCGAAGGTGGAAGGCCTCGCATGCTCCCGGAAGAGGGTTGGTTGTGCGATCGCCCTGCCCTGTTCGTGGAACTTTATGGGGATCCGGGCAACATCACCTTGAATTTCTAACCCTCCGTGTCACTTCCACCTGTTAAAGGAGTTAGCCTAATCCATCACGTTTCCAGAATGTTCCTTGCCATAAATTTCCATGAGCATCAGATTCAGAAGCGCCTGATCCTGCCCAGTCTTGGAAGCTAAGCAAGGTCAGGCCCGGATGGGTGACTTAAAAGTTGCGAAGCACTCCCAGCTTTGAGCAAGGGTGGCCCAGAAATGTTTAACTACAACAGAAACAACAATAATATTGTTGTTGTTTCATAGTTGCAGGGAATGTGAAACCGCTTGACTTTGCAACACTTACGTTGTCATTGGGATACAGCACCCGGGAAATGTTCTCGGCCAGGTTTCTGTCCAGCACTGCCTGGATGTAGCCCCCAACATTAACTGAGTACATGGAGGGAAGAAAAAAAAAGAGATAAATTGTGCTCACCTGGAATTTAAATGGCTGTACCATTGGAAACTCTTTGGCATTCATGAAATACAGCACAAAATGCACAGGAAATGGCCTTACACAAATGGGTTGTTCACCAGGCCAATACTGCCTACTCTGACTGGCAGCCGTTCCCCTCACCTGATGCTCTTATTTGGACTGGACACTTTTATTTGTGGGCGGAACCCCCAAGCAAGGCCTTAGCACACCATCCTCCTGCCCATGATCCCCGGCAATCAGTGTTCATTGGCAGTCCTCCTCAGATAGTGGAGTGGCCGACCTCCATGAGGACTAGTAAGATGGCCTTCTCCTCCAATTTTAAAGCCATCCAAATTTGGGGGGGGGTCATCGCAACAGCCTTTGGAAGAAAACTCCATACTTTCTCAAGAACACACGTCGTGCAGCTTTGCTTCTTGGAAAGGAAGCCCGTGGTACTCACAGTCCTTCAGGTTGAACTCGTTGGGAGCCCGGGCAGACCAAAGACGCATGGTGTTTACGGTGTTGTTGCGGTACCCGGGAACGGGGGTGTCGTAGGGGAGGGCCAGGACCACCTGGAAGGCAAGGCGGGTGGGAGAGTTAGGGCCAGCATCGGGACTTCCTGGAGCACCTGTCCCGCTCACCCGGGTTCAAGGCACACCTGCCGAAGAGCACAGCAGGTGGGACTCCCCAGAAGGGACAAGCAAGGCTCAGGAGGCAGCTACCAAAGCAACCTTGCTGCCCATGGGTCAGAACTTGCAACAGGAGCTCCGTGACCTTCCAGGCAAGGGTTTCCCTAGCCCTACCTGCAAATTTATTAATTTATTTAAAGTTTTTGTATGCCGTCCCCTTGCTATATAGCCTCGGGACGGCTCACACAAATAAATACTGGGAATCAAACCCAGGACTTTGTACATGTGAGGGTGGGGACCCACCACCTGCTCCCAAGAAGAGCCAGTGTTGCCTAGTGGTTAGAGTGCTGCACCGGGACTCGGTTTGGGCATTGCACTCCCCAAAGTTGGCCGGTTGACATCAGGTCAGCCACAGACTCGCAGCCTAACCTACCTTGCAGGGTTGTGGGGAGGATAAAAGTGGGTGGCAAGCACGGATCACGGATCCCTTTGGGATCCTGGCAGGAAGACAGGCAAGGGGCACAGAGTGAAAACTCTACCCAGGGGCCTGGCTCACCTGCGTGTTGACCCATTTCACCCCGTCCTGGTCATGCTGCACGTTGCCATAGAAATGCACAGGGATCATGTACTCCGGGCGCGCCTTCTCCCAGGGGTTCCCGTAGCGCAGCCAGTCGTCCGCCTCTTCCACCTGCCAGCCCCCGGAAATCTTCTGGTTGAAGATGCCGAACTCGTAGCGGATCCCATAGCCGTAGGCGGCCAGCCCCAGGGTGGCCATGGAGTCCAGGAAGCAAGCTGGGTGCAGAGGAAACGAGGAAGCAGCGGTCAGCAAGAGCAGGCAGAACAAAGCGAGGGGGCGAGTCTGGAGCACGACGGCCGGAGCTGGGACGGGGCTCTGCCGGCAGGACGGGACGGCCGGCAGCGGGCGGAAGCAGGCCTGTGATCCGAGCCTGCCTCGCCACACAGGAAATCCGCCGTCCTGAAACAGGCCCATCCTGCCCCTGGTTAGAAACAGGCCTCGTTTCCGGGAATCCAGTTCAGAAGACGCTTGGGAATTCTAGCAGAGAGACAGGGCTCGGGGCAGGCCCGGCTCTGGCCGGGGTCACGGGGCCGCGAGGTTCCTTTCTGGAATTGGTGGGAACACCTCTGACCGCATGCCTGGCCCTGAGGAGGAATGGCCAGGCATGTCCGGAAAGTCCAGTGTCTGTTTGTTTCCCCCTCTGCATAAAGAACACCCAGAGCTGTCGAGCGTTAGCCTATTTCGTGGTCAGGGAAGAAAGGGAACGGATGCATTTGCCCAGCACTGCAAAACTGAAGCACTACCACCAACGAGCTGATCCTAAAAAAGATCTTGGACTGTGCAGAAATGGACACATTGACTTTATCATTGAAGGAGAAGGAAGATACTGACTTCTATCAAACCGGGGGCCCTTTTTATTATTGGCTAGAGAAACGGGACTTCGCATAGACTTAAATATGTTTTTAAGTTATTATAAATGGAAAAGGAAAGGTGTGGGGGCTGACCCAGCGGGCCTGATGTTTCTGATGATGGATGTTGGTTTTAGTTTTTCTTTGTTTTTAGGATTATAATTTCAAATAAAACTAACTATAAAAAGAAAAAAGGGAATGGCAAAGATGCCAACTGAGTTGCAAGGAAGAATCCAGACCTCCCTCACTCCAGCTGAAGCGACGCGGGTCCACCTCACCCAGTGCCCCATCTGCCCCAGCTGCGAGCTGCCCTCCAAGGCTGGGGCCGGGTGTCCTCAACGTCAGCCACGAGGTCTCTGCACCGAGAGGCGCACCTGGCCTAGGGGGTTGCCGTGGGGGCTCCTCTAGCACAAGAATAGGGGCCTGGGGCCCAATCCGGCTGCCCAGCACTCCCCAGAAGGCCATGCCCCCTCTGCTGGCCCCTCCCCACGCGCTGTGACGCCTCTTTGCTGGCGATGCAGGCGATCCCCCAAACGCTGCCCCATGGAACAGGGCCGTGCTAGTGGGGTTCTGTGGCCCTGGTCCAGGCCCGGGTGGGCCAGCCGGCCTGGTTCCAGGGCTCCAGGGCTGCAGACTGCAATCGCTCTGAGTGCTACCAGGACAGGACAGGACGGGGACCCGATCCGGGACCTGCCGAAGGCACAGTGCCCACCTGCCAAACGCCCGAGGCCTCCGTTGCCCAGACCGGCATCTTCCTCAATCTCCTGAAGCTCTTCCATGTCCAGGCCCAGCTGTTGGAGGAAAGGAAAGTGAAAACAAGATGGAACATGGGGGGGGGGGGAGCTGACGCTACCCAGAATCCTCAGCGGCCACCTCCGCCTCCTGGGGTACCAGTCCCATCATTTTAGACTCTGGACTGGATGATTTCAGCAAGGGTGGGGGTGCTGTTAGGTTTAGGGGTCCCCAGCCCTTTTCAGCTTATGGGCACACTGGGCATTTTGAGGAGGGGTGTCGTGGGCACTGTCACAAAATGGCTGCCACAGAGGGAGGACCGCTGGCTGCCACGGGTGTCTTTCTCTGACAGCCATCTCTGTACACTGGGTGGAAAAAGAATATATCCCAACACAGAGACGGAGGAAGAAAGGGTGGGGGGAACCACTCTAAATTCTGGAGCGTTGCAAATGAGACGCTCCCCCCTTCGTATTTCTGCAGGGTGGAAGGCCGTGAAGGGAAGCACAGAAATGGCAGACGGCTTCACGGGAAGCACCGTCATGCAAGCGCCAGCTCAGAGGTTCCCTCGTATTGCCACCTGTCCTTCAACAGGTGGGGCCTGGCGCTGCTGCTTTCGGGGCCTCCCCACCAACAGGTGTCCTCAACCTCTCCCAAAAGCAGCACTGTGCCAACCACCCGCCTGCCCCATCGCCCACCCCCCCAGGAGGCCCCAGACCTGGTAAGTCGCTTCATCACAAGCGTTCTGCAAGCCCAAGTTGACCATGGTGTTCTGCAAAGTCCGGCCCATGTAGAACTCCAAGGAGAGGTAATAAATACGCTGGAAGGAAGGAAGGCAGACCGACAGACACTGAGTGTGCGATTGCCCAACAAGGGCAGGGAGAGTTCTGGGGGCCCCTTCAAGCAGACGAGTGGAAGGTTATGCGACAGGCCGAAGATGACTCAGAATTTTATTCGGATCTTTTGGCTGCGCCGATCAACTCGGTCGATTTGAGAAGGGGTCGCAGCATCGAGGAACCCGCACCCCAAAGAGGCAGGGGTGCACAGGTGTGGGGGAGCTGCTGAATGTACAAAAGCGCCAGAGGAAAGTCTCTTTTGGAAAGAAAGTTCAGGCAGGGGGACCCAAAAGAGGAAGGCTTCAAAGAAGGTTAGGGAGGGAAGGTAATATTCTCAAAAGTGCATTTATAGCGTGCTATTCTGCCAAGGAGACTAGGGCAGCAGGCACGGCTCTCCTCCCTCGTTAGATTGGCACAACGACCCTGCGAGGGAGGACAGGCTGAGAGAGAAAGTGATCGCTTGCCTGAGGGATGAGGTTATGCACTAAACCTTGTGACGGGGTGTGTGTTTGTGTGTGCAGGACTGGTCTCCCCAGGCCTCTCATCAACCTACCACTGCAAAAAAATGCAGAGGCCAACAAAGTAATACCTAATTTTGTACCCAAGTACAAAATGTAATACCAAAGTAAATTGCCTAATTCTGTAAGAGTGCTTTTTCACCCACTGCAATGAGTGAGACTTCTTTATTTAGTATCTGTTTCAAGATCATGGCTTTTAGTCTTGCTGCTGGGTTATTTTGTTGTTTTATCGGTTTGTTGCTATATTGTTTATACTGTGTTCGTCCTGCTGTTGTATTTATATTCCATTTTTACTCTATTGTTGTTTGTGGCTTAAGTTATTATTGTAATCTATTTTTATCTATATTTTCTATTTTTAGCTGTATGATTGTAACGTGAGCTGTCCAGAGAGACCTCTGGCTATAGGGAAGCATACAAATGTGATAGATAAACAAATAAAAAATTTAGTCTGTGCAGGGAGCAGCTTTGGCATTCTCCCCTCCAAACTAGTGCCCTTTGTGAGGGTGCTGGATGGGGCACTCTGCTTATGCTCAGAGGCTCTCCTTTGGTTGTGGATAATCTTCCGCACATTCATACAACTAAGCCCCTTTCAATATGCGCCTGCTGGCAAAGGCGGAGAAAGGAGGAGACAGAAACGAAAAGTTGTTTTCTGTGGGGGAGACAGCTGAGAGCCCCCAGAAATGGAGAGCATGGATCCCAGCCCCACTGTTGGCTGACTGACCTTTCGGAGGCCAGCTCAAGTGTGAAGTTGCCGGCTGTATCTGGTATCCCTTCCCAGAGCCTGCTAGTGCTGACACAAGCCTATTCCAAAATTAAATGGCAAAAGTTCGCAGCAAATGTCAGACCGGGCTAAAATTAAAAAGAGCGGGGCTCTCTCTGCCACTGCGGCCGGCACCTCCCCGGCCACGCTGCACCGAGGAACAAAGCAGGGCCAGGAAAGTTGGCCCTGGGTCTCCTCTAAGCCTTCGGGCACTGGACAGCCCCTCTTCCGGGGCAAGAAACAACTCCACTCCGTAATAGCTTTGGAGGGTGGCAGCCAAAGGCAAAAAGACGGGCAAAATCTGCCAACGTATTTTAACTTCCCACCAATAAACGGCCATAAGCCACATGTCCCACTGCAGAAAAAGAGCCTAAAGACATGTTTCAGAATTGGGGGAAGGGGCTCTGGCAATCCGGGGACCCCCGAGGTTCTACATCTCTGTGTAAATGTTCTGGATCAAATGCATCCAGAATGCGTAATGGAACAGCGCGATAAGCGCACCTTGCTTGGGAGCCGTGGGGGGCGGCATCGTCGTTAAATTGGGGAAACGACGGCCTTGCAATTGGCGGAAAGCTTCGTCCCCCCAGCATCATTCTGTCGGATCAGCAGCGGGTCCAGCAGAGATGCTGGCTCCCCCCTCACCTGCCGCCTCGCCCCTTTGGAGCCCAACGCAGCCCCTTGCGCCTCTGGAACCGCAAATGCTCGAAAGCCACCTGCTTCGCAAGCCATTGCTTTTCTCGCCCCATCCTAGCCCCCGTGCCCAAGTTCAGATTCCTCTGCCGGACTCCCGCACTATGGAGGAAAACGCTTGTTTTGCAACCTCCAAAATACAGGTAGGAATTGAAGGAGCCTTTGGACCTGATGGCGGCGGGGTGGGGGTGGATTAGCGCTTCTGCTGCAGCTCCTTCCCCTGATATGCAGCTTGGAAGACATCCCAGCAATGTTGGGCCACATCTCAAGGAGCTATTAATACCCGCTGACAGTAGGCCAGATCAGTTCCCACCGCACCAGCTTGCAAGGCTTGAGGGCTAGTGGCCTTAGCAGCACTTGCAAAGATTTAGGGAGGGCAGCGAAGGGGGGTGCTGTGGAAGGCCCTGCTCCAGGGCAGCGGCGACCTGTACACTCTTCCTCCTGAATTCAGGAGAGCTGCAGGAGACAAGCAACAGGGACGCAGACGGTGGCAGAAGAGCTGGAGAGGACAGACGGAGGGTTCGGCTAAGCCAGAGGCAGGCAGGCTGGCTGGCTGGCTGGCTGGCTGCGAGGAGGAGCTGCTTTCGGACACGGGCCTTCCTGCCACCCCAGCGTCCCGTTGCCGCAGCTGTGCATGCCATGCCAGCTCCCAGTCCTCGGGGGTCAAGGCCCCGTGGCCACCCCCTTGCGGGAGCCTCACCAGCATCGCCCGAAGCTGCAAGCTCTGCCTCCACCCTCGTCGACCCACAGACGGGCAGCCTGCGGGTGCCCCGGGGCTGAAGGCCACCACCAACCAGGCAGCCCGCCCCGAGTGCTGGTCCCCAGGTGGAGCTGTTGCGTTAGGGCTAGGAGCCACGCGAGCAGCGAGCGAGCCGGCCAGCTCTTGGCCCCAGCGAGTTGCAGCGAAGAGGAACAGCTCCCGTGACCTTGTGCATTCAAGATGCGAAGCACATTCTGGTCTAATTGGCAAGCGGTGGCTTCTGTCCGTCTGTTCCCCGGATTTGATGCTCCGGGGCATCCCAGGCGGGAAGGCCGGGAGAGCTTCCCCCGGCAGGGCTGGAGGTTCCTCCCCCGGGCCCGGGCCC
>NW_025336157.1:1018043-1046421 GCF_004798865.1 Varanus komodoensis | reverse complement strand
CCCGTCCCCCGCGGCGGGAAGGCGGAGGCCCCGCGGGCGCGCCGGGGAGCGCCCTCCCGGGGGCAGGGGCGGCTCGCTGGGGGCGCGCCGTGCACGGCTCCCGCCCCGGCCCACCTTGGGGTCCTTCTCGTAGTAGTACTGCTGCGTGCGGATCCAGCGGCCGACCAGGTGGTCGCGCACCGTGTGCGCCAGGGCGAAGTAGTAGTCGCGCGTGTTGGCCACGTTGCGGTCCTTGACCAGCGTGAAGTGCAGGTGCCGGTTGAAGTTCTTCTTCAGCTCCGACACGTTCTCCACGCCGGCCAAGCCGCGCACGCTGATCTGCTTCCTCTTCTCGTGGTCCGAGAGCGGGCGCGACATGGTGGCGGGTCAGTCGCCGGCTGCGCTGGGCTGGCTGGGCTGCGGGGCGGGCGAGTCGCGCGGGACGCCTCGGCGTGCAGGCAAATGCGCCCCGGGCCCGCCCCTCGGGCGCTATTAAGCCCCCGCCTCGTGCATCATGCATGAGGGGGCGGGGCGCCCCCCCCCGAGGCCCCGCCCACTGGTCCACGGACCCCGCCCCTCGCTGCGAGCGAAAGGACCGCTGGCTCCAGGCGCGGGATGGAGTGCGTTTGGATAGCCGAAGGACTGGCGACTCCCAGCATGCGCCGGGAAAAGACCTGCGACTCCCAGCATGCCCCGACCACCACAGCACAGCTGGCTGCGGCATGCTGGGAGTGCTAGTCTCTTTCCATTACTGAGTCCTGCCGCTGAATCTCACAGGCGTCACCCGCCTGTGGTTTGCTTTCCACCCAGTGGTGACCAGCCGCGACTCTGAGCGAAAAATGCGAAATGAGCTTGTTGGACCGACAAATTCCAGCCTCCATGTTGCTGCGCTACCCCGTGAGCCCAGCGAAGGGTCTCGCCCGCGAAGGGATGCAGACGTTCACAACCTCCAGTCCCGGGTGCCAAAGGCGTCTCAGGGCTCCCTTTCGCGGTTAATCAGGTAGGGAAGGGCGCTGCTCACAGCAAGGCGTCCTGCGTGGCTGGATCAAGGTGCACCTCCCCCCCACCGCACACCAGCACAGCGCCAACATCAGCGGGGCAGTGTATACACCCCGGGTTACAGACTGACACCACACAGCTCTTGCTTCTTTCTGCCTGTGAGAAATTAAGACACCTTCTCTTCTCTTGCCCATCATCAAGGCCGGACTTGAAGCTAAGCTTGCTTTTAACGGAGCAGTTTGAAGGCTCTATGAAAACAGAGACATGCCTCTGAGCATGTACAGAATCCCTTTCCTCAACACCAAGTCTGACGTGAGCATCCAAAATGAATTGCCCACTCCTGCTTTACACACTTCCCCTACAAATCCCAAACATCCCATAATAAGGGAAAGACACTTTGCACATGCACTGACAACCCTCTTATGTATGATTCCTATTTATCTAGCAGTACCTCCAGAGACCACACAGCAAGGGATTTAATTGCTATATTCTGACATGCATATTCCAATTTTCCAGCAAGGCACGTAAGGTTCTCAGCTGAAAAAGTCCTTTGTCTGAAGCCTCAGAAACCCAACTAGCAAGTTATATGACATGGGATAAGGCCGCTTCCAAAGCTCCAATTTAAACCAGCCCTTTCTTCAGAACCATGAGGACTGGAATCTTATTTCTCTGCCTTCTTCACATGAGACTGGAGAAAAGGACTCGGATGCACCTGGCAAAGCTGGGCCAGCCAGTGCAAACTGCATTAAATGGACGAAGGACACGATCCTATGCATGTTTGGACAGAGAAGCAAGTACTCCACCTCCCAGCAGCCCCCAAGGAAAGCATGGCTCGATGGAGTTAGACCCAGGACTCCCGGTCCTAATCCAGCAGGCTTTCCTCCACTTTCTAGCTCAGATGTCATAAAGTAATGATTCTATTGTTTCAATCAGTTATCGGATCAGGTACCACTATGGTCAGCTGGCAAGGCGGAATTAGAATATTGGACAGACCTGAGCGGCAGAGCCCCGCATTGCATGCTGAAGATGGTTGTAGGGTCCCTGGCACTCCCTGCCTGAAAACCTGGAAAGATGCTGCTGCCAGTCAGTGCTGGGAATTCTAGGTTGGATGGACCCAGGGCCTAACTCAGGAGGAGGAGGTTTGCAATGTCCCTGTGAAGCTTGGTGGTCCAGCATGTGCTTTGCAGGCACAGGGGTCCCTCATTCCCCCCCCCCCACGAGCACCTCCGTGCGGCACAAGGGAGGAATCTTGCTGCTGCCAGTCAGTGCTTGCAATACTGAGTAAATGAACCCAAGATATCAGGCAGCTACCTCTCAGCCTCCTAGTAGGGCTCGGGAAACCTGTGTTCAAGCCCCTTTTCCCCAACTCAGCCTACCCCACAGGGTTGCTATGAAGATACCAAGTTAGGCTTGGGAGAACTGCATACATGTCTCTCGAATTCGTTGGAGAAATGCCCGAAGTTGGGAACCTGGCGACGGGGACCTGAAAGATGCTGCGAAGGATTGCATGGCACGTTCGAATCGGGGGTCCTTTAAAAACGGGGTGCTGTTCCTTTCCCGTGGAAGCCAACTTGGGCCGAGATGATTCCCAGTTCCCAGTAACACCCAGTCATCCTCTGGCTCGAAATCCCTCTTCCCCCTCCAGGCTGAGTTATGACAAGCAGGTGCCATTCAGATTTTGGCTGCCGAGCCTCCCGGTGCTGCATCCCAGCCCCCCCCTCCTCAAAAGGCCTCAGCCTGGGAAAACAGCCCAGCTGCATTCTCTTCTATTTTGAGCAGCTTCTGCCCAGACGGCCCCACCAGGCTGGCCGGTCTTCATTTATTCATTGATTGATCGATTTGGTGGAGGGGGTCTCTTTGTTTTCACTGTACTTGTAAATCGTCCAATAACCGAGGTTCTCCGGGCAGCGCCCACTATTTTGACAACAATGCGCGGCGCTCCAGTGGGAGAAAATAAAGCCAAGAGAAAACCCGCCAACCAAATCGAAACCAAGAGCAAAGTGTAAAATATACTTGAGGTAGTTCTTTAAATGTCTGGGGGAATCAAACAACCTTTCCCTTGCAGCAAGAAGCCCACACTGTAGGTGTCCGGTGAGCTCTAAAGCACCGTACAAAGGGGGTACCGCCACTAGAAATACCCTTTCTATGGTCTTTGCCTCTAAACTGGTCTAGTTTCGACCATTTACTCCAGTGACCAACTGAATTAATTTCCAAGAAATATCGCGAGGGGCACCAACTTGGACTGCTTTAAAAGGGGATCGGACCAATTCATGGAGGAGAAGGCTATCCATGATTCTAGCCCTCATGGTCAGGGACTACCTCCATGATCAGGAGCAGTCTGCCTACATTCCCCTGTTGCTGGGGAACATGGGTGCTGTTGCTGTCATGTCCTGTGGCCAACTGGTTGGTCTCCGCATGAACAGAGGGCTGGCCTGAGGTTCTTATCTTCACACTTTCTCTTGCACCTTTGGGGATGTACTATGAAATCCCCAGCACTTTGCTCCCGAGTTTTTTATGCCTGGCCTTGCAGTGTTTCCCCTCTAATCCTCTTTGATCTGAGCTCCTAATGCTCTTCCCTCCCTAATTCTCTTCCTTCTGATCCTTGTTCTCAAGCCACCTAATTTCATTCAATTTCTCTCTCTGATCTGGTTTCCAGTCTTAATCTCTCCAGGCAGCACTCTATCCCTCGCTCTGCCGCAAGTCGCCCAGGTACCAGCCCCGTCGATCCTGGCTTGGCTCTCGAATTACAGCGGCCGGCCTGCCCATGGCAGACCTGGAAAGGCCTGTGGGCTTCCACGCCCCCCCCCCTTGCCACCCCCAGAAGTGCTGACCGCAGCCTGTCACCAGCCTTTCCTAGGACCGAAGCCACCTCCAAAATCCTGGGCAGGATAACAACGTGCTAGGAGGGTATTATTTATGGAACCGGGGTCAGACTAGATGGCCCGGGAGACCCCTTCTGACTGCTGTTTCTATGTTTCTATTTCCCCCTCCCCAAATTCCTGGGAGGATTCCAGACAGAGGAGAAACTGCAGCAGCTCTCTTGCCACTACATGGACAAATTCAGCAGAGTCAAAAAATGCAAACGTCAGTCAAACAAAATGTGGTCTGCTTACCTCTCCGTGTCGTCTTTTTTTTCCTCTTGCCACCAAGAATTTGGGCAGTGTAGCGAGCAATGGAAGCAGGGCTATGTGCCGGGGCACTCAAAAGCACGCACGTGTGTTTCGGGGGATGGCTTTGTGTCATCAAGTCCTCTCCAGCTTGGACATGCACATGGTGGGCATGTCGTGAGTTGAGCCGGCTGGTCCCGGGGGTCAGACTAGATGGCCCAGGAGGCCCCTTCTGACGCGCTCTGTTTCTATGTAGCTTCGTAACTCTCAGTAGGGGGATTGTTGTGCCAATGCAGACAGCAGTGTCTCCGTCCCCAGGTCAGCGCTGGTACCCACTGCAGTTCCCTTGGGCATGGTGTCTTTGCAACATATGTGCCCCATCACCAACCTTGCTTCTAAAAAAGAGGCAGTGTGGCCTAGTGGCAAGAGTGTCACAGACTGGGACTCTGGAGGTTGGCATTCTGCTCCCTGCTCAGCTATGAAGTCCAATGGGTGATTTGCAGCAGCCACTGGCCCTCAGCCCATCCTACCTTGTGGGGTTGTCATTGTGCAGATAAAATGGAGAACAAGGCGGCGAGGTACAGTGCCTTAAGTTCCTTGCAGAAAAAGGTGAGGTATTCAGTTAAAAATGCAGTTATGTTTCCAGACCTCAAGGTTCCAAGGGAAAGGCTGATTCAGAGGGGAGACACAGGAATTTCATGAGTCTCAGCTCAGCACTAGACAATGCAGTTCATGGGTCATTCTACTAAATGGTGGGAAAGTATGAAACATGAAAAAATTTGACAAATTAATTCGTTTCATAGAGAGGTTAATGATGTCAGGACTTCTAGGAAACTGGACCGTAAGGAGTTAAAAGCTGCATGTTGGGCTTTCTCCCCATTACATGTTTATCCTCACAACAACCCTGCAGGGGAGGACAGGGCTAAGAAAGAGTCTGCCTCAGGGTCACGCAGGAAGCGTCATGGATCTGAATCCTGGTATCTCTGGGTCCGTCCAACACCCTAACCACTACCCCACAATGTTTTGCACATTCCTAGAGGAAATGCCCCTTGGTTTCACAAAGTCCCACTGGGTCCAGCCTTGGCAACAATCTGTGATTATCCCTCCTCCCTCCACATCCCTTCTTCCTCGCATGCCGATTGTAAAGCTGAGCAGCGAGCTGAACTCTGCCATGGTGCTGCACCCATTTTACAGGTGGGGGAGCGGAGCGAAGAGAAACGACCCCGAGGAGGCACAGCAAGCACACTGAAACAGGCCTTGCTCTCTCTGCAGTGCGAAGTGTGCGAGAGATCGCTCCAGCCACGAGCAACTGCCAAGTCAAGGACATTCCCTTGTGCCTGCCGCTCAAAGCCGTCCACATCCCTATAAATACGGTGACCTTCACAGAAATGCCATCTTACTTGGAAAGGACACAGCCGGTGTTCTATTTAGCCCTGACCCTCGCTGGCGTGTTTTCATAGCACCCTTCTGTCACCAAGGCATCCTGGGAAATGTAGTCCGGTTGCTTTGATAGGCGACAATACCTAACGAATTCCACACTCCCGGCAAGTCTGCATTTCTCCAGCGTTTTTCCTTTTCCGATTCTCACAGCCAAGCTTCTCTCCAGCAGTCAAAGGGATGCAGCTCCCCGGCTCACTCTCAGCATCTTCAGATCAGGCTGGGAAAGCATCTGCTGCTGCCAACCAGTGTCGACAATATTGGGCTAGATAGACGCTGCTAACGTCGGTTTACTGGCCTGATTTCCATAGCCCTGGAGTGGGTCAGGAAATGGTTGGGTTTTTTCCTGCACTGGCCAGACCTAGTGAAATGGAATCAGGCCTTTTGGAATCAGGAAAACTCCACTTTCTATTCCTAACTGGAGTATAGATCTGGGTGGAGTATTAAAGGAGAACGAATGCCCTTAGTAGAGACCGGAGCACCGAATGTTGGCGGTGGTGAGCTTCGAGTTTGCGCCTTTTTGCAGGAACACGGAGGATGCAACCTCCAAGCCTTCTCCTCTAGCTCTTTAAGGCTTTCCCCATGGCGCACCTACAAATGGACACTTTTTCATGCTTCCAGACACGCCAGGAGCGCAGAATTGCCAAAAAGGATACCCAGAAGCTTCTGCATCGCCTGGCCCAGGCCAGCCCAAAGCCCCCGTCTCTCGTGAGAAGGAAATCCCACCTGGAATACACCTGAGATCCAGCAGATCTGGCCCAAGCCCACTTTCCTACACAGGCGGCCATCTCCCTCTGCAGGTGCTCCGGGCTTCCTGCTGTGCAAAGCAGCCGAATTTAGCTGCGATTGAGTAACAGGATTATGACACCTGGCTGAGGGCCACTGGGCGGGACTGACCTGCCCCTGACTCCCCTTTATCGGATCTATGAATGCTCTATTGTCTCCCAGACAAGGCAGCCTGCTCGGAATTTCTTCTTACAACACACCACGGCATTTACATGTGATGCTCAGAAAATTGGAGCAGTGCAGCTAAGTTATTTAGACCATGGACACAGGATAGAGAAGTGTCACTATCTTCCAGAAAAAAAACATTTTGCAGTTAAAAAAAAAAAGCCTGTATGGTATTTACATCTCCGGGGCCCCATCTTGCTCGTGCTGGTCCAAGTTCTACCCTCATTTCTGGACAGATGTGGCCAGAGTGGGGGGTTCCCTGGGGCTTCAGACTCTGGCAGCCCGAGTTGGTCAACATAAGCCAATGGCAAGAGACAAAGACCGGGAAGTTCCAAGCCCAACTCCTGTGCAAGGAAACTTACAGGGAAGCTCTGGCCATTTCCAGATATCTTGAACTCAGCAAGAATCATAAATTGCTGCTTTAAAGTGCACATATATTCTGCTCCTACAAGCACTACAATGCCCATCTTTGGAAACGGGGAGGCTGGTTGTGATTAACATCAGTAAGAAAGATGTAGGAGATTAATCAAAGAATCACGCTGCTCCCGGCTCATGAAAATACGAAGGTTTAGGGAACCAGAAATGGGCTCCATAGGGAAATCAGAAGCCCCTGTAGTCTAAGGCAGGCCTTGGGTCCATATAGACCAGGGCTGTCAACACGGACTGGCAGCAACATCTCTCCAGAGTATCTGGTAAGTCTTTCCTGCCCTCCCTGGAAAGTCCAGGAATTGAACATCAGAACTTCCAGACGCGAGGTTAACTTAACTCTCAATAGACTGAAAAAGTACCTCTGATTATGGGAAGATTTTTCCTCTACAGAAATGGGAATAAGAACCATATCTGGAAAGGAAATTCATTTAATATGATGCTTGTGAGTACACACACAAGCATCTTCTAAAAACCACGTGCCTTGCTTCAGAAAGAATTAGGTTGTGCCGAACAGCTGCTTTATGCGATTAACTAATTAAATGACATTTCTGTGCCACCCAATGGCTGAAGCTCTCTGGCTCGTTCACAATAGTTCAAACCCCAAAATACACCTCAAGAACATATAATATAAAAACCAGGTCATGCTTACCCAAGTTGGAGCATCTGATTTTTGCTGATCTCCCCCTTACAACGTACCACACTATACCACATTACATCCTATATAGAAACGAACCCACACATTCATATAAACATTTGACAAAAATGTCTTTAGGAAGCTTTTTGAGCGTCTCAGCATTGATTAGACACGTGTTTTGTGTGTAGATGAGTCCTACCAATACAGAAATGGCAAGTCCTTTAGTAAAAAAAGGTTCAGTTTGCTCCAAAATGCGTTAAACCGCAGTGATACAGCTACGCAGACCTGAACACACAATGTTAACAGTCTTTAGATAAGCCATGTGCAAACTCGACCACCATTTCTGTTCCGTGTTCCAGCACCCACAATTCCAAACTCCGCAACTTTTCCATTCCTGATATGCAACCGATCCTGATTTTAAAACTATCCTGACCACTGGGCAGGTTTTCTTTTGTTTATATCCTGCCTCTTTTTCCTTCCAAGGAACTCAGAGGAGGGTCTCCCCCTCCCTAGCTGCAGCTGTCCAAGGTACGAGAAAAACCCCCCCCCCACAACTTTTGGAATATGTACTAGTTGCAGAATTAGCATCAGCTTAAAAGTAGGCGCTTCCCCACCCGCGATCCAAAGCTGGCCGGGTCACCTGACTCTCGCCCTGTAACCATCAGCTGACTTAAAACCCAATTACAGCAAATCAAAATCCCCGAAGTGCAGGCGAAAGGGGGTGAGGCGTCATGGTATATAACAAGACATAAAACATTTCACTGGATGATCGCCCAGCTGCCCGTTGCACAAAGTTTGCCACGAGCCTCCAATGAAACAAGGAGCATTTGTCCCTCCGAGGGAGCATCTAGATCAACACCAGGTCGAGCGTTCTCCCTCCTGTGAGCGGCATCCACACATGCACAGGAGCAACCGAACGGTCCCCATCCTTCATTCCTAGCAGCTAGCTCAAGTGCACTGAGCAAGAATTTGTATCGGAGAATGTTTGTATACCACCGTTTTTCCTTCCAAGCAGCTCAAGGGGGCTTACATAATTCTCCTCTGAACCTTGTCCTCACAACAGGTGGGTCGGGCCGAGTCTCAGGATGGTCCAGAGTCACCCAGTTGACTCCATGGCCGAGCGAGGACCCGAACCCGGCTTTGCCCGAGTTCCAGATCTGCACTTTTCACCACTAGACCACGCTGGCTCTCGATATGAGCGTATCTTGAAAGTAACGGCCCGATGGCCACGAGGCTGCAACCTAATCCTGGGGTGCTTGGGCAGGTCTCCTCAGAGGCACACCAGACAAGAAACTGGGATTGAGGGTCGTTAAGATTTAAAACCTGGAATGGATGCAGTGCCCTGCTGGACACCGAGAACCAGAATGGTACAGCAGGGAGCGTACTCGAGTCCCAGGCTCTCAGCTCAACCACCTCGCAAGGTTGTTGCAGAATAAAATGGAGGAGACTGGAGTCACGCTGGGTACCTTGCAAGAGGAAGACAGGCAAGGTGTACATGCAATTTGATCGTCAATACAGTCTCTTATCAGTAGGAGCGTGACCAGCCTCAAAGGTTTATCTTTAGGTTATTAGAATCTGTTCCAAGAAAACACTGTTAACAGTTGGATTGCTGACCTTGACTGTACATGACAGACCTCATGGTGAGTTCTTGAGCGGGAGAAGTGTGCTTGTTTTGTTGGCAGTTAATTCCCTGTACCAAGTGGCACCTGTACATCCGTTATGGGGTTGCTGTTTAACAGCACAGTTTAGCATGCTTGCCTACACGCAAGCCTTCTATCTGTTCGGATTCAGATCTCGCCCCCCTGCATCCCTGTATCTGCCCCATGGGTCCCACATATAAACCTGAAACTCTTTGTCAAGCTCCACGTAACTTAAGCGGGGACGTTCGCTAGGCATTCAAGGTTCTGGATTCCCTTGCAACGGATCACCAATGGCTTCCCTCTGGAAACGGTTACGTGCTTCTTAGACTCAGAGCTGAAGGGACCTCAAAGGTCACAGGATTTCTCCCGCCAGAGCACGGGAACTGCAGCTACAGCACCATTAGAAGGTGGTTGCCCAGTGCGGCTTAACATCCTTTAATTTCAGCGGATTTGCTTTGAAGGGTGGTTGGGAGCTGCATGGTACTTCAACAGGTTAGGGGGTTCAAGGTTACTCATCAGCAGTGGTTCCTCAGGGGTCCTTCCCAGTCCTACCTGGAACCTGACCTGGGGACCTTTCCACATACAAAACAGTTTTCGTACTCCTGCTGTACTAGTCCTGTGTTTTTGATGCTGCAGACCCTCTGGGGCCGTAAGAGTTTGAGACATCAGCAGGACTCCTAGCCGTGAGGAAGGGGGAGGATGACAAAGGAGAGCACCTACAAACTGCCAAGCTTTCATTAAACAGCACTTACGTGTTAGCACAATCTGTTACAGTCGTTAACTTGGACTGAGATAGCCTGAAAAGGTTCTGGGAAGGAAAAAGGGAATGAAGAGAAACTGGCTTTATAAAACATCTGCTTGTTCAGTTTGTGTCCAGGACACGCAAGACCCCGATGGAGCGCACCCCCCGCCCCCCAACCGCTTTCTGCACTGCCAAGTTGGACTGTTTCAATTTCATGTGAGAGCCTGAATCTTATTTCAGATGCCCGAAGCAGTTTAAGAGTAAGGGAAGGAGTGAAGAAAATTCCACCATGCTCCACCAAAAGGTCAGACATAAAGCTAAACAGAGCACAGAGTGACTCAGCCAGAGACGAAACTTGATCGGTTTAAAACCCTGCCCAAGAAACCCGCAAGGAAAGCAGCTTCATGCTTGCCCCCTTCCCCACACCTCCAACCTCCAGGATAAACCTTCCCTTAACCCCCTAAATATGCTTCCCTACTTTGGACAAGTTATACAAATCCCTCCAATTTTCCTCTAAAATTGGTTTTTTCTCTATTCCAAGAGCTGATACACTTGGAATTAAAAATAAAATGGAAGGACTGCAGTCAAGTTCTTCCTTATACCAGCTGGAGTCCAGAGAGCTTTTATGAGGCACCCGCATTTGAGCAGATCGCAAAATCTTTCTTGGCTGGTGGCCAGGACAAGCTAGCTGGGGCTTGATTGTTTTAAGACCAGGAGTTATTTCCTCAAAGTATTTTTATAGCTCCCTACATCTTATGGCTTCCTGAGCAACGAAGAGAGAGATCCCAGTATAATATACTGCATTCCATTTTCCAGGCCTTTTTAGTCGGCCTTGAAGGCAGGCTGCTTCTCAACCCGTCTGCCTTTCCCCAACTCCCCCTCAAGGGCTGGGCCCAGGAAACACTTTCCCATGACTGCTCTGAGGTACACAAAGGTGAGACACATTCCGTCTTACAAATTAGAATTTCATTTGCTAATCAGAAATGATGCAGTGAAGGAGAGCTGCAGTATGGCAGACGGAAAAGCCTGGAAGTAAAAGACAGTAATAAGGCCGATTGAGGCTGGTAGAGCCAACCTTTTGGGCCTATACGCACTATCTATCTCAGCGTGCTGGCTTGGAGAGACCACCACTGAGATCAGCTCCTAGAATCACTGGGTCACAGTTTAAAGCCCCCACACCCCAATTCTGTTTTAGCAGCAAGGAAACAGCCAACTCTTAATGAGGACCAGTAGGGCAAAGATGGGGAAAGTCTCTCCCCACCCGGAGACCCCAATTCTCTGCCATTAGTGCAGAGCAGGTCTGTTCCCCACCCTCAGTTTGCACACCACCCATGTATAATTTGGACCAGTCTTCCCCAACCTGATGGCCTTCACAGGCATCTGGACCGCAACTCCCAGAATTCCCATCCAGCAGGGCCATCGACTGGGAATTCAGGCTGTTGCAGTACAAACTGGAGGGCACGAGGCGGGCGAAGGCGGACTTAGAGCAGGCAAACCAGTGCAAAATTGTGTAGAAGTAACCCCCTCCCCTTACAAGCAATAAAAACTCATTCTAAGTTTTTGAGTCCCCTGGCCTATCGCTATTACAGTCTCAATATACTGTTCATACACCGATGTCACGAGGTGAGGAAAAGCAGCACCACAATAAATTAGATGTAGAACTGAAATTCAGAGCCAGTAAGGTGACGGAGGTACAAGGAAAGTGTCGGAAGAGAGGAATGGGTGGCACTCCCCTGAAACAGTCAAAAAGTGGCTCGCACGTACGAAATACACCCGCTACCTACCTCTGCAGCAGCCCTGTCGCCACCTGTGGAAAAAACGGTTGGACAGGATGGAAGGACACACCGACCCTAGCTCCTTGCCAGCATTAGCCACCAAACCACCAAGCAACCAGGTGCCAGCCTCTCCAACTCTGGAAAGGTTCCCCCCTGTTCCTGCGCACGGCACCAGGTCAGCGCTTGGGCAAAGTCCCAACCCAGACACTGAGTGGACGGGGGGCGGGAGAAGAGTGGCCATCAAGGACGGGAGTGAAGGAGCCACTGCAAAGGGCAGGGCAGGGCAGGGCAGGACCCTGAGCAGGGGCTGAAGAACCCTCTGGCTTGCACACGATCTCTGCCATAACCCGCGTGCTGTGGAACGTGGCCCCCACCTGGTGGCAGGAGAGGCCGGCGCCAGAACGCCCCTGCTCCACCCGCGGCCCACCACCCTTTGAAAGAACGGGATGCACCGGGACGATTTCAAAAGCTGCATTTAATTTGAACCTCCCCTTCACTGCAGTTTTCATCTTACACAAAAAAGCAATTAAGAAAATGGTTACAGGAGACCAAATGAAGCGTTGTACACACACATCATCGTCAACAGGAATCATTCAGTCTGCGGGTGGGGCCACCCCAAACCACAGAACACTCAAAATGTGTTTGAAAAAAATTAAAAAAAAAAAAAAAACCACCGGAAAGGAGTTTCCAGGCAGATGGGACAAGAGACAAACTGACCTCAAATAAAACCAAGATGCCCACCCTGTGCTGATTTCAGCTTAGCTATTTAGTGAGAGGGTACAGGTGAGCTGAGGCCCCATCATTTCATGGGCAGACCCACGCGGCGGGATCTACCTTTGCTCTCGGCTAAGGACTGAGGGAAAACGACCAGCAGTCCTGGCTGAGCGGTGCTGCATGTAACCTCAGCCCCGGAGGAAGCTACAAAAATCCATTTGCTCCTTCAACTGTACTGGCAGAAGTGTGTTAACGGTGGAAATGCACATGGCCGTGGAAAATGGGTGTCCCTTAAGAAGAGGATAAAAATCTAGGAGATTAACAAAAGCCACTGTTCCAGCCCCGGGGGCAAGGTGAAGATGCATCGATTCACAGAAGGGGCCTTGCCCCGCCACGGCCGCGTCCGGCTTCCGGGCAGGAGCATCCCACATGCTCCTGGCTCTCGCGCTAAGGGAAGCCGGAGGCCCTCCTCCGGAGGGGGCTCAGCACTAGGATCCTGATGGGTAAAGTAAGTTCTGCTATTGAAGCACACCAGTCAGTCAATCGAGACGGGCGCCTGAGAAGTCACACACCTCTCTAAAGACAGAGTAGGGAGGGGGGGTGCATCCGTGATGTGCTCCTGGGGGGGCTCGCAGGCCTCCCCGCTCCGAATCCTGGCTCCATACTGGTGAGAAAGACAACTGGACAGAAACACCATTCCTCAGTTCTGTGGTGGGGGGGGTGGGGGGGCGGGGGGCATGCCGAACGGTGGCAAGGCTGGGACCCCCACTCCCATCATGGTGACGAAGTTAGAAGGGTCCATGGGAGGCGGAGGAGGGGGAGGGGCGTACATCATGCCCGCGGAGCCAGGCGGGGGGGGCGGGGGAGGAGGGGGGGCCCCGGGGGGCAGCGGAGGCTGGACCCCGGGAGGCAAAGGCACCATGGAGGGGCTGCCTTGCATCTGCGGGCCCCCCGTAGAAGTTGCCGCCGCCCCCTGCTGCTGCTGCTGCTGCCATGGAGGGATGGCCCCGGTGCCAGCGCTCGTGGTGGTGGTGGTCGTCGTATCTAGGGCGCAAAAGAGCAGGGGGTCACCCGGGGCAGCATGCCGGCGGGCCCGGGCCCCCCACGGACACCGACCCCGACCCAGGCGCAGGCAAGCGGGCGCCCTCCGCCCAGGGAGGGCCTCGCAGCCACGCAGTGTGGAAGCCAGATGCTCCAGCTGCTCCCGAGGGGGACGGCCTCTCTGGCACCGGCCCCGCGCAGAGGCAGGCCGGACGGTGCCCTCCACCCCGCGCTTCCCCGGCTTGGCAGAGTGATGGGGGCAAAGAACAAGAAGTGCTCTTACTCACTTTGCTGCCATGGCAAGGGGGTACTGCTGCTGGGAGGCGGGGGCGGAGGCTGCTGCTGCTGCTGCCATGGGGGAAGAGGACCAGAGGGAGGCGGGGGAGGCTGGCCACTGGGCGGAGGGGGCGGAGGGGGCATCATACCCATCGGAGGCGGCATCATACCTGCGAAGTCAGAGGGCCGGGCCGGCTTTCAATCAGTGCCTGGGGAAGCCCTCCCTTGCCTTCCCCAGCCCCCCATGGCACCCACGGACGCAGGCCCCGTGCCCCCCCCGCCGCCCCAGAAGGGAGGCATGTCTCACCTTTTCCTTGGAGGCGATAGACCCCAGAGCCCACTGGCGCATTGCCCAGGTACTGATCTTAAGGGAATGAGAGACCGCAGCCTTAGCAACAGGTGGAAGAGACCACCAGCCCCCCGCCCCGCCCCGCAGCAGCCCTCCCCGCACAGCCAGCCACAGGAAACGGCCTCTCCTGCCGAGGCTTCTGCAAGAACAGCTTCTGCACTGGCCGCGAGTTGCACTGTGGCTGCACAGCCTTGATCCGCCAGCTGCCCCCCCCCGGGGGGGGGGGACGACTTCCCACAATGTTCTGGATTGTACTCACCCATATGGTGCGGGCCTGGAGGGCCATGGGGGTGGGGCCCCTGGTTCATGGGAGGGTTGTGGGGCTGCATCCAGGGCGGAGGCCCATTGGGGTTGTGCTGCATGGGGTGGCCCCCATGGCCTCCCATATTTGACATGGGGTGTGGGAAATTGTGCGGGCCTCCCGGCCCCGCGGGGCCTCCCCCGCCACCGCCGCCGCCGCCGCCACTGCCGCCGCCGCCGCCGCCACCACCGCTATGCATGCCATGGAAAGGCCGGTTTTCCGAGGGGGCAGAGTTCATCCAAGGTGGGCGGTTCTGAGAGGGGAGAGGAAGGAGGGTGTGAGCTGCTCCGGGCCCATGAGCGCAAACCCGGCAGGTTGCGGGCACTGCACCGGAGCTGCCCACCGGGGCGCACACTGAGCTACTTACAGGAGGCGGCTGGTTGTTTCCCGGCCCAGAAGGTCTCGGGCCACTGGGCAAGGCTGGGTTCGAAGGCCCAGAAGAAGACCCAACGGACGCGGGCACAGGCGCCTCCCCCAGCTCTGCCATCAGAGACAAATACTCCTTGTCCATGCGGGCCTTGTCCTGTGCCGACTGCGGATCCCCAGGCCTGAGGAGGAAGACAGCTGGCTGAAGCCTGGTGCAGCCCACACTGCAGCCGGTGACCCGGCCTCGAGTCCGGCGGTGGGGCTCCCCCCTGCCGTTCGTTTTTCAGAACTGCAGGAATTGGGGGCACCTCCAGTACCTTGGTCCAGCCAGGCTGTGCCAGCCGAAGCCTGCGAGGCGTGTGGCCGCACCTGCCCGAGGAGAGGGAAGCCGGCGATGACACCTACCTGGCAAACTTGCAGTCGGATGCTATGTGGCCAGCTCCGCCACACTTGGTGCACACGGTGGTGTTGGTGATGCTGCGGGTCTCCGTGTTCTGCCAGGGGCGCAGAATCCTGGTGGGGAAGAGCGGCTGGGTCAGAGCAGCGGCCAATCGAGGCGCACCGCCCCAGAGAGCATGGCTGGGGCCACCCAGCGCGCTTACCGGTTGTCGTCCTCGCGCAGCGTCCCGTTCAGGCGGGCCAGCTCCCGCAGCTGCATCTTGCGCAGGTCATTCTGGTCCTCCGGCGTTTCGATGCCTTGCTTCAGAATGTTCCTTATCTGGGAGGGAGGGAGCGGCACGTGGGTAGGACCGCTGTCCCAGGCTGTGGCCCCAAGCTGCCTGGCTGAGACCCCCCCCGGAGCCTGATGTGTATCGGCTCGAGCGCCACGATCGCAGGAAGGTGGGCTGCAAGTCAACTGCACCATGCCAACAGCAGCTGATGCCACTCAGTCTTGGGAACTGGCTGATGGCCATATTTAAGGTTAGGAAGCAATCCCTTCCCAGCCTCAATTGCTTCCTGAACCACTTCATGTTTGCTTCCCCCCTCTGCCTGGTGCACCTGAGCAGGTTCCCAGCAACAGGCTGTTCCTTCTGCTCCAAGGGTGGGGTGGGCAGGGGTGGCCTTCTGACCAACTCTGTGCCACCTGGAGGGCTGCCTGTTACCTGCTCCACAGCCTTCTTCACGTTCTCCATGGTGTTGGCAGTGACCAAAGCATGAAGCGGCTCATCCTCGCCGGGCAGCATCTGGCCGTCCTTCCTTCCCACCTTTCCTTCTTTGACAGACCCTTTGCCTCGGATCATAATCTTGGCATTGCATTCCTTCTCAATGTTCTTCAGGGTGTTCCCTCTGGAAGGGGTGAAAGTCAAAACCAAGATCTTAACCCTGGCAGCCAATGCTCTGCACCTTTGTCCCGAAGAGAGAAAGTGCCTCTGAAGGCCCAAACTGCTGCCTGACACAATCATGGAGCTTGTGGGACAGCCAAGGCAAGCTGGCAGAGGCATCTCCAAGCGTCACAGAATGCACTGCTCCTGCCAGGAGGCCAGGGCACAAAGCAAGCTCGGAAATGCCGCAGAAAAGCAAGAGCACCTCGCGTGTGTCCCGCATTATCTTCTGCTTCATGTCTGCACCAACCAGAAACCAAAGCTCTCTCTTGGCGCGTTACCCATCTACTGAACGCACGAATGGAAATAAATGAGCAAGCTGGGCATCTGGGTCTGGAAGGACACCCTTTCTTACCTGGGCCCAATCAGAAGCCCCACAAAGTTGATCTCGGGATATTCGTCTTGCGGGATCATCACCTTGTCACTCACTCGAGTAGCTGGAGGTCTGTGAAGGGACAGGCAGCGGCTATCAAGATCTGGTTGCGCCTCCCAATCTTTACAGAGCTCAGAAGAGCAAAGGAGAGGGCTACATCCCAGACGTGGGGCGGCACCACTGGGGAGACGGCTCGCCACAGGCCCCGCCACCCGAGCCACAGCGATGAGCTCTGCTGGCGGCCAGCTGCGGCCCTCCGGGCACATTTCGCCATGCCCTGATAATGCCTGGACTATGTGGCCACGGTGTGCCGAGTGCCTTTGGAGGCGGTGTTGGGAGCGCCAGGAGTGGCAAGGCCGCTAATCGCGCACACATAGCCAATGTGCTGCGTCCCGTCGCTCCCAGCTGGTTTCCAGCACAATCCCAACCGCTGATCAGCTACTCAAGGTCCAAGCGGCCCGGGCCCGAGGCAAAGCCCGACCACCCATCCTTCCACGGTCTTGGGAAGCCCTGCCTGAAGAGCCTGCACTCCCTGAGGAAGGCCGGATGGCAACCTAACCCTCAGCTGCGGTGCCCTGTCTGGAATTCCCCCTTGCCAACTTCTCAGGCGGATGTCAGTGGCCCTTTTAGGTTCTGCCTCCACTTGGTATTTAAGTGTTCTTTTAAAAATGGAATACAGTGCTTTTATTCCACTTACAGTCCCGGTGATGAGGCAGGTTAGAACCATCCCCAGTAAAAAAAAAAAAAAAAAAAGGCATGAGGCAACACACCCCACCCAGATTCGTCCCCACCCGCCCATTTACTTGTAATCAGCGGGTGGCTTGAAGTCTGGATTGAGCGCCACCATCTCTGTGATCAGGTTGTGCCTCTCCTCCTCCAGCTTCTTGCGCGTGCGGAACTCGCGGGTGTTCAAACGCTTCCCCTCGCTGTTGTAAATTGGTTCTGGGGAAGGAGACCTGCAGAGGAATAATTGCCAGTGATTCCTCATGCAGCCGAACCCCCAAGGCCACTTATAAAGTACAGGCTCCCCTCAACTCTAGCGCAATTTAGAAACAAACAAAAAAAATCAAGACTGCAGGAAAGGAAGGCGTAAACTCACTCATGCCCATTAATCTCACATGGACAAAGCGGCTGTAGCAAACCACTGACTGCCACCAGGAGGAAAAACTGGGGTGCTTTACTGGGGAGAAGGGAGTGCAGAAGGGGGGGAGCGGGGTAGGTCCACAGCCATGACAGAAGCTCTGCCATGAGTGTGTCTGTTATTAAAAAAGGGGAAGGGGGCAGGGAAGATGGGGAAAGTTGATTCACACAGAGAACAAACTTTCCAACTTCATTATTCCGTGGAGCCAAACATTTAGAAAGAACCCTGGCGCAGGAGGTAAATCAATGAAGAATTATTCAGGTTAACTTTGGATTTTTTTTTTTTTAACATCAGAAAAGTAACAAAACAGGTTAAATGTAATATTCTTTCTGGCAGTAGAAATTAGCTCTAGTTCACTGGCACCACGTGGACGGGTCAAGGCTTCTGTGTCCTGGCTTTACCTCCACTTTGCTGGCTGCATCAAGGCCGAATGAACCTGTTTACTGTGTTTAAGAGTTAGAGAACTAGGGTGGGTGCAAACTGAACAAGCCCACCTTTCTCATGCTACGGTCTGGGCCTGTAAACCACGAGAGACAGACCTGCTTTCTCCATGTGGTTTGGGTGCCCAGAAAACAAAGGTTCTCATAAACAAAAATGTTATAACTTGAATTAAAAAAAAAAAAGAGTCAGTCTGATTTTACCACAGCTGCACTTGCGGTAAAAAGCCACACTCCTAGAATTCTGCTGAGTGTATGGATCTTTTTCCAAACATATTGAAATAAAAATTTAGAGTTAGCTGCAAGAAGGGAAGAGATATTGGTCATGTTATTAAAAAAAACAACCTTGAAGTAATCAGAAACCTAAACCCCTGGGACTTTAGTTAAACAATCTTTCTTTCTAGCTGGTTAAAGGAGTGATTAGAACCAGTTGATCCCAATGTCTTCTCAGCCTGAAGTGAACCATCAACACAAGAATATGAAATAAAAGGTCAGATTTGGTAAGGAGTGATCATCTCCAAATTACACCTCCATTTCTAGGACCTGAGAAGGCCTAGTGATCCCAAAGCAATCTCTCTCCCCCAGTCCACATTTACTAGCCAGTTTAAAATAAACTCATCCACTAGCTTTGGTATATCCTTTTAAAACACAAAGATGTATCATTAATAAAGTGATTGGTTCCAAGATTAAACCTTAAGGAAAAGAGTTTTAAGCTGAATGTATCTAATCGGTTCGTGCCTTCCCACAGTAAGAGTTGCCCTTTTGCATGTGAGACAATTCAATTTTACTGTAAGTTAATGGTATCCGATCATTTAACCAGTATGGTCTCAGCACAAGGAATGAATGTACAATCAAGCACCCTATGGCACACAGGACAAAACAACAATGGCAGCCCTCTTTGTTCTGTGTTAAATTTCTCATTCACCTGTTAAATTAAGACCAACTGCCCCAATTAAATTTTACCAAGCACAAAAGGAAACCACACAAATCTATTCCCACCAAGAATGAGTTTACCTAGCAAATTTAACTTAATCCCACATTATGGTTCAAACAACAACTGAAAAAATGTGATTTGTGAAGTAAAATAGACAATATCCCAAGAGCTGGAATTAAAAAGGCTTCCAAAGCTGCTGGCGCCCTCATCACATTTCTTTACTGCCCCCCAAGTTATGATTTTAAATGGGCTGAATTTAAGGAAAGGGGAATCTCACTGAAGTCCACTTTAGGAGCAAGAACTGGCTGACAAGTTGTGCAACATGCTCTAACACAACAACTCCCACCTTAACCTTCTCGGAGAATTAATCCTCACAAGCCAATTTGTAAAAAGAAAAAACACACACGTTATTTTGTTGGAGAACGCTGGCGCCCAACAAAACCACCGGTGTCCAAAGCTGCACGTGTGCAGGTGCAGGACTCGCTTGGGCCCCCAGCTCCCAAGATATCGGTCACTGCCGAGTAGTAGCTGCTACCAAAGAAACTCGTTAGTATCCGTCTGGTTCTTTTGCCTCAGTTTTTAAAAAACACACATGCTCAGCCACCACTTGTAAAGCATTGCAAAATCGGCGGTCAGAAAAAGTTCCCAGCATGCTCAGCCACAGCGACTGCGCTGAGGATTCCTCAATGAGAACCTGTGAGAAAGACCCCTGGACACTTGCCCAAGACCAGCACTGCGGATGTTAAAATTAGATGGCGGCCGCATTTTTCTTTGCCTTAAGTCATTAGCCTTAGGATGGCTTGGAAGCCCCGCACCACGTATGGAA
Organism: Varanus komodoensis; assembly: GCF_004798865.1. Classification (NCBI taxonomy): domain Eukaryota; kingdom Metazoa; phylum Chordata; class Lepidosauria; order Squamata; family Varanidae; genus Varanus; species Varanus komodoensis. The sequence continues at coordinate 1,026,648 of NW_025336157.1, read as the reverse complement.
AGTTACCCCTTTCTGGTTTCATACCCTGCCTAACGGTTAAGGTTTCTGCTACCATCAGTCAAAATCAGAGCATTGAAGACATTTCATTAGGAAGGAATTTCATTGAACTGACATTATGATGCCACCAAACGTTTATTGAAAAAGGTAAAAAATGTTACTGTCAGCTGGTTAAAACTGTTTCCCAACCTGTCCTCAGGGTTAGGGGGGATGCCCAGGTCTCCTGTGCGCAGTTTACGAGTCAGGTCTTCTATCTGCAGTTGCACTGGAAGAAACCAGGTTAGGAAAGAAAAAAGGATGGAAAAAAAGACAATGTTACCAAAAAAACATCTTAAATCTCGGTTTCATAGCATGAAGAACTGGAGAATTTGCAAGGGATGACTGATATATCAACATAAAATCAAGAAATCCTACAATGTTATGTCAAATATGTTCATCAGGAATCCAGAAAAGGCCCTCCTTATTTCTAGCAAGTCTTCAAAAAACAATTAATCATCAGGAAGCAAAGCATTCATCTCAAGAGTTAGTAAAAAATAAATAAACAAGTACCTAATCTTTGCGAGTCTGACTAAACGTTAATTATCCTGACTTGCTTTAAGTGGTAGTGAGCAGAGACTCCCAGTGGAAATGCTAGACACCATGGATTCTTTTAATTCTTTTCTTTTCTTTTTTAAACATCAGACCAGTCTAGTTTGGTTATATGTCTGCATGGGACAATTTGAGATCAGAATTCCAAAATCAGAATGCCCCAGTTTAGCAAGAACCCTCATGGATTATGCATCATGCTCCTACATACGTAATTAACTCACTGCTTACTAGCAAACACTAAACACTGCAGTGTGTCATCATGCAAAACCTTAACATGCTTTACCTTGCTGGCTATTTTATACTGCACATCAATTCCAAATACCTGCAGTGCTAGCAGGTGGCCCTGATGGTTTCATTAGTCCCTTCAAGCCCTGATCTATGAAACTTTTGGCAATTTGGTTTTCAACCCAGACTGTAACACGACGACTCTGGTTCAATACAACAGAGTGCAAGTTAATTAGTATTTGCTCGGCTAGTGGAGAATATCAAAAAGGCAGCGTGGCAGCTGGTTTGGGATGCGTTTCCTCAGCTCCCTGCTCTGAGGCAACCTACTTGAAGAGCCACTGACACCTGCCAGAGCACTGTGGAAAATACTGTTTGTGAACTACCAGCCAAGCCACTAAGCAAAGGTACACCTACATCCAAATTAACGAGAGACTTATCATACATGTAAAAGGTGATGCAGATCATCTGGGCCTCAATGTGAAGAGGGGTGTTCTGGTCGCACTGAGCTTTGGAGCAAGTAGTAATCAAAGAGGCTCAAATCCTTTCCATTTGGTCCAAAGGCTAACAGGACACACTACCCTTTCCCTCACGTTCCTTAGTGCATGTCCAAGACTTCAAGGGAAAGTGGCCCCAGCTACTGAGCCAGCCCAAAACGTGGGGGCCTCCAAAACAACCGTGTGGCCACTGCTGAGATGCAGCTTGGGAAATGTTGCCAAGCATGAACATCCCTTACAACCCAGGGCTTCCAGAGGGATAACAATGACAGAGAAAATAATAGGGAGCAGCACTGGAAGGGAAGGACATGCTTCTCTATTCGCTGTGGATATTAGCACATCTATTGATTAGAACAGAAGTCCAATGAGGAGTCTAAAATCTCAGGTAAGAGAGGAGGTTTACTGAGCAAGAGTAACAAGGGTAAATCCTCCATGGATTGCACTGCTGTTGCTTCCCTGATTACTTTGTTGCTTCTTTTTGGATTTGCAAAAATATGATTTCTTAACCACCTGACAGAGCCCTTGAAAGATAATGCCAGAAATTATAATTATAATTATTTGTCCACCCACAACTTTACAAAATTGACCAGTATTAAATGGGGATTGAGCTTTGTGTACACAAGAACATAATACACTCCACACCATGTGCTTAATTCTTTTTCTTATGAGAGAGATTAAAATGATCAGCTTATACATGGGATAAAGTAAATTCAAACTCATACTGCAGGAGGTAGACTTGTGGCACATCTACCATTCCAATTCCACATCCTCACTAGTCCAAAACCAACAGAAAACTGATACCAAAGGATCTTTAATCTAGATGAACCTTCTTTTGGCTATTGACACAACTTGACTAGTTAAGAATTGAAATTAGATTCTTCAGTTGTTGTTAAGAATGCAAGCAAACCTGGGGCTGAAATGCTACTGGACAGTAACTATTATGGAGAGAAGGCAGCTGCAGGATCAAATGCATTATTTACTGGAGACCCCACAAGGCACGTTGTGATGTTTCACTGGTCAATGAGGGTCCCAATCTGCTCTACGCAGAGGTGGATAGAATTCTTGGTAAACGCACTCTAAGAATTAGATAGTCTAAAGTTAATAAACCTTTCAGGTCATGCTAAATTATCTAGGCCCACATAGAATTCCTCCAAAATACAGCTGTTTATTATGCATTTTATTCCTTCCCTTCTTTCTTAAATTATGGACAGTAATACCTTTCAAAAAGCTTGGATCTCTACTAGCTTCCTTGGAAAGTTTGGTCACCTACTGTAAAGATGTTGTAAATACATTTTGAAATGTGTTCCAGGCCAACTGCCTGCTGGAACCGCGAGAGTTAACATTAGAGAAGTTCACAATTTTCTTCAGACACATTTGGGAATTCTTGTTCCTTTGTGCTAGGATTGGATTTTTAATACTGTTTTTTTCTTTACTGTGATTCTGCAATACTATGACTTTTGGCACTGTTATTTCTTCCCACATGTTAATGATAACAAGTGATAAAATGACCAATTAAACCCATTCCACCCCATTGCTGATGTTCATGTACCTTTGCTTGGTAGTACTTTGGTTCAAAGAGGGTCACATCTTTACCCTAGTCTACTTGTGAACTGCAAGCTCCATTTTCTCCACTCCAGTTAGTTATGTAATTGTCAGTTACACTCGTATCTTTGCACAGACTGAGAATTCTGACCTAACCCTATCCATTCACAGAGCTATTTCAGTGTGCTGAGTGTAAAGACAGCTCAGCCAATTACATATTAGGATCTCTTTTCTCTTCTTTCCTTTTGTAAAAAAAGAAAAAAGTTCAGTTTCTAACATCAGGACTGCATTTGTAAATCTGGTTTTTCAAACCATTTTTACACCCATATCAAATCTACTGCCTGGTCTGTACAAACTCAACCTGCTGAATTATTTCTGTAAAAAAGGGACAGGAATTTGTGGCCCTCTAGGTGTTTTGACCTAGAATTCCCACCAGCCCCAATCAGAATAGCCAATTGTGAGGGACCTGTAAACCAGACCCCCATGAAGGTCCACAAGCTGCCCATCCCTGCTGCAAGAGTGCAAGTTCAGCACTAAGTGGCACATTTTGATTAAGCTAAGCCTAGGCAGAAGCAAGCTAAACTACAGTTTTGGAAAGGTACTATTCTGACATTTTAACCCTGAGAGGGATCTATGAACATGCTGCAGAGTATCAAAGCAGCAGCTCTCAGGAGTGTTATGGATAGCTGAACGTTATGTATCAAAATTCTCAGTAATTTATGCACAAGAAAGGAGTTAAAGCTTATTTTGCAGCCCTCGTGAGCTGAACAGGGTTTAAATGGTCTTCCATTAGAAAAGCCCACTTTATATAAAAAGTAAGGACTACACCTGATAATGCAACATTAGAGCACCCTTGCATGACTTCAGTTTAAACATTGATCAACATTCACAGATAAAGGGTTACACTGTACCACATTTCCCAATACAGATAATAAATACCATTCTCATTCCCATGTACAGCACAGAGACATCCACCACTCCCCATTCTCCAGCTAGCAGTTCCAACATCCTAATTTCCCATGAACCAAGCAGTATCCCTTTCCCAGCAATTGTGGGCATTGAATGCAGAGTCCAACCCTAACCTAACAAAGCCCACCCGCGAGCATTTGAAGATGCCTGGAATCAGAGGCTAGGAGGCCTTCCCTCGTTTTGAGGGGCATCAACAATCTTCACCACCGTGGAGGTTCAATTTTAGGTTTCAAGAATTAGCATAGCAATGCAAGAGGAAGTCAGAAGGGAACCATGGTTAGGTTAGTTGATAGTAATATTTCACTGTGAAAGAGGTACTGACTTCTAGACAACACAGCCTGAAGAGGGACGTTTAGTGTTCTCCACTAGCTTTGAGTCTGTGAAGCTGGCAAGGGACCCTGCTGATGAGAGTCTGACTGCCAATTAGGTGAATGTCAGCGAGCGTAGTTCCCAGTACCTCTAAGGACCTCAGCCTGTGGAGGACACTGCTCAGGTAAACAGGACAGGGAGCTGGGATGGAGCACAGGTCACTCGAAGCGGAGACATGATTTAATTCTAGTCGAGTAACAAAAGCCAAGCCATGATAACCCGAGTCTTTGAAAAGGCACACTGGAATACCTCAGACACGTGAGGGCTGAAGAGAACCTCGGGATCAGCACTGGCAAAGAACATGTGGAAGGACGGAACAAGCATTTACCTATATAGGCTCTCTCCTGCTCGCGGGTAAGCCCGGGGGGGATGACGGTGGGCATTCCGGGGATGACAGTCTTCTGGTCCATGGCATCCTGGTTCCATCGGCTCCTCTTCCTCTTTTTGTTAGGGTAATCTGCGCAGACATGATGATGCTTTATAGGAACGGTTAATACAGGACAACTTGCCATTTGTGGTTTGGACCTGGACCATAAATTGGCGCTGCCCAAATTGCCAGCAAGGCACTTTTCGTATCTACAGCAGCTTCCCCTTTCCCCAACACAACTCTCACTTTTAATAATATTCCTCCATTTAGGAAGGGGTGGGGAAGGGCAACATGGGAAAGGGCCTTTCTGGGGATGAGCAGCAAGGTCTGCCTGCAGCCAACACCCTCATCGCTTGGCTGGCAGGCTCTCTCCTCTACTCACAGGCACCTGATGGCCTCTTTCAAGTGTCAACTGCACTGGTTATGCCACCCAAGGATGCTTCAGTTGTTTTCTGGGGTGATGTTACTTTATTGGGTAACTGCTTTTAGTTTGACATTTGGTATGCATTAGGCGTTGTTGTTTTTTTGTTTGTTTTTTTGCAGTGCATACTGAGTCTTTTCTGAGAAAAGTGGCTAAGGAATTTAATAAGAACAATAAAAACAAGAAAGAGGAACAAGAGAAAAAGCAGCTCAGTTTGCCTCAAATGCAAATTAAAGCATTTAGCTGTAATGATCCCCCTTTAGGGTATTCCTTGGTGGGGGGGGGGGGTCTGGTATCACCAGCCCTACAGAACCCTCTTTCAAGAGGTCCTGGGGCTGAAGATAGAAAGTGTGGCAAAAGTCCCTCACCACCCACTGTCCATTCCTCCTCCATTTCCCTTATAATCACTCCTTTTTCAAATCAGGGAGACAAATATAAGGTAAATAAAAACAGTGGAGAATAAAAACTGTTATTTGCAAAAACAACAAGGCCTTGTAATATTCAACATGACTATCCCAATAAACAGCTTTTCTCACGGTATCTGCATCTGCCCAGGCATTCTGTAGCTTCTGTTTAAAAGGAACAGGCACAACTGTTGTGCTGTACTATGCGCCATTTGTACTGTCTGGATTTTGCAAAGTCACCAGTTTTTGGCTAGGTTAGTGCAGGAAATATCACTCTCCAGGGCCACCAGTCAAGCCTCAAAGACAGAGAGGGACCAGGAACGTGACAGCAGGGCCACCATGGCTGACGCCTGCCAAGGCGCATGGTCCAGCTGACACTTCCAGCTTTGATTTCAGTGGCATATGAGTCAATTTCAACTCCAACCACCTACGTAAATTGCAACAGCTTCTCGGAAGAACTGTGCATTTTAGAATCCCTTTTCCTTATTAGCACAGGATGCATATGGCCCAATGGAGTCTCTCACAATAACCAGCTGTTTTCTACGTCTGGTTTTTGACCCCTTTTCCCAATTTGCTGTGTGACCTCTGCAAAACCTTTGTTTTATAAAGGTGTGTAGATGAAGTGAAAGTACCATAAAATGAACCATAACTCCTTTTTAAGCTTAATGCCTATTTCAAAGTTAAACCTCGAAAACAAATACCCCTGGAATCTCACTCTTTGAGAATGTCAGGGGAATCTATTGGCAAGAGATGGCTTAACAGTTCAAAAGGGCTATAAAACCCTCTCACAAGAATATAAACATGAATATACTGTGACTGTACAATGCATTCAGTGAAGCATTTCAATTCACATTATCAGTCACCCCAACACGGTGGTTCCCAGATTTTGGACTACCTCTATTACATGTGAATAATAGCCATGCTGGCTGGGGCTGGTGGGAGCTGTAGTCTAAGAATATCTAGATTGTGCTAGGATGGAAAAGACTACACTACAATATCATTCTAGCACAGGGTGCACAATACACAGTCCATATGTCCCTTAGACCTTAAGAGAGCTGCTCAGGATGCCGGGGGGTGGGATGGGGAGAGAAGCCATCATGTTTTTCCCCATGGGGAAGTGCACTTGCATGCTGGCCCTGCATACAGCATCTCTGCTTAAGTGGCATAAACATCTAATTAGGCAACATTTGGTAACAGGGCTGTCTGCTGATTTCACCAAACATGCTCTCAATGTTTCAAGTTATTTGCTTAACCCTGTTTACAAGGCAGTTTCTCTAAGCATTAACACATATTAAATAAAACTTCCTACAAGAGTGTCATAATATTCTAATGCAGAAAGTGATGCATCCCAGAGAATATGAAAATACATGCTATTTCTTAGAAAATAGGGAAACAATAAAAACAGCAAAGGCAAGAGAGCAACATCCACGTTCATAAATATGCAACTAGTCCTCCATTTTGTTCATCCATGCCCACAAGAAAAGGCTCTTCCAGCAGCATCAGAATCGGCCTATGCTTCTCCAAGACTCTCCCTGGAGTCATTCCTTCAAGTACTTTCTCCATCAGAATCCTCCCACAAAAGTGCTGTCATGTTTGTATACAGACCCAGATTCAAGTCTTCTCTTGGCCCTGAAGCTTACCGGCGGGCCCAGGCCTAGTGGCTCTATCACAACCAAGCACATCTCAAAGGGGTTTTGTGACAATAAAATGCAGGGAACAAAGTACAGCGCTTTAAGCTCCCTGAAGGAACAGCACACTATAAAGTGGGAGAGGTTAACATGTCAACAGTTTATTCTCTACCCATTATTTCTCTCTTCATCTGGCACATTGTTTCTGCCCCGCTTCCCTCAGTTAATAACAAGTTTATCTGAATTGTGCATTTAAAGCAAAAAATGAATAAAGCTTAATTTGTCTTATTTTATTCTGATAACACAATAATACACCCAGCACTGAACACTGAGCTGATTTCTTAAATTTTGTAATGCATTTCTAGTTGCTGCATATAATTGTCTAATTGGCTCATTATGGGACCCTATAATCTATGACTGTTGCGTAAAAATAAATACTATTCCATTTAATGGCTTCAAGAAAGGGTTGTAAACCTACTTGAGACCTTTTACTACAGTTGATACAGAAACAATAATATAGCAGAGTGGAACATCCTTAGGGCACATGGCTTCAGTCATGTCTTTTACATTGTATATTACAGAGAAGGCTACAATTTTTGACTACTGATAGATTTGTAACAGGTAGAGAGAGCATCATGGGGAAATACTGTATTCAAGACCAAGGTGTGAGGCTCCCTGCGGACACCCAGCCAGAAACACTCTCTCTCAGTCTCACAACGTGTAGGAGAGTCCACCCTGGAATAAGGACATGGCTCTCAGGATTTAGCGGAGGTTCTGCACTGCAATGCCGATGCGATCTAAAGGTTAAAGAGCCGGACTGGGACTTGAGAGAAGAGGGTTAAAGTCCCCACTCAGCCATGAAACTCCTTGGGTGACTTTGGCCAATCACTCACTTTCAATACAACCTACTTCACAGGGTTGTTGTGACAGAACAAAAGGGATTACGTAACCCAACTCGGATTCCTTCCATGTACAGACAGATGTAGCAGTACTAGCAAAACACGAGCACCGTAATTATACAAAAGCCACTGGGGATGTGGTGGTGAAGGCACCAGTTTTCTCCCGCACTTGGCCACGAAGCTTGTCTTCCCCACCCGAGCAAAAAACCAGTAGAATAAACAGCGGTGGGCCCAGCCGTGAAGGCCTATCATCCACCGCGGCTGCGCAGCTAGTGCGGCTTAGAGGTTAGCGTGGCGGACCGGGGAGGCACGTGCTCTAGTCCCCGCTCGGCCACGAAGCTCCCCGGGGGCCTCGGGCCAGCCCCGCCGCCTCGACCGGGCCGATCTCGCAGGGCTGTCGTGGGAACTAAGAACAAGGGGGAGGGGGTCGCCACGGGGCCGCTGAAGGGCGGAAAGGGGGGTTTACTCCTGCCATGCATAACGAAGCGACTCCGCGGGCCCGGTCCGGCCCGTCCACTTGCCTTGGTTGCCGGCCCCGGCCTGGCCGCCCTCATCCTGCTGCGGCGCGTGGAGGTGCAGGTGCTGGGGCGGCGGCGGCGCCTGCTGCTGCTGCGGCGGCGGCTGCTCGTGGCCCAGCGGCGGCGGCTGCGGCTGCGGCTGGGCCGGCGGAGGCGACGGGAAGCGGTACTGGCCGTACTGGGC
>NW_025336157.1:984012-1017943 GCF_004798865.1 Varanus komodoensis | reverse complement strand
GGGGGCGGCGGCGGCGGCAGCGCGGCGAAGGGGAAGGCGGCGGCCGCCATGAGGCTGGGGATGGCGGGCTGCGGCTGGGCCTGCGCCGGGCCCGGCGGCGGCGGCGGCGGCGGGCCCTGCATCACCAGCCCCGGCGGAGGGAGCGGGTAGCCGGCCTTGCCCGGCGGCGGGGGCGGGTGGAGCTTCCCCAGCGGCGTTGCGTTCGCTCCGGTCGCCATAGACGAGGGAGAAGCGACGCTCGATGGCGGCGGCGGTTTCGCGAACCTTCCACGCCGAAGCCTTCCCTCACAAAGGAGGCGGCGGCCGATTGGCTGCCGCGCCCGTCTTTCACGCGCCCCCGTGCAGTCCCGTTGGACAGGTGCCGCGTCCTGCAAGGAAGAGCTCGTTGGGGAAGGCGGGAAGGAGTTCGGTCAGGCCTATCCCTGGCAGCACGGGCGGGAAGCGTGCTAAAGGAAGCACCGATTGGCCAAAAGTACGGTGGGCGGGAAGATAAGGGACAGAGGGCGAACGCCTGATTGGCTGAGCTGGATGGCATTCACGTAGACGCGGCCGAACCTCTACCACCCTCAGGCCTTCCGTTTTGTGCGTTTGCGGCTAAGCCCTTCGAAGCTCGCAGCGCAGTACTTTACACAGAGGTGACGTCAACGACAAAGGGCGCTGCCATTGGATAAAAGATTAGGCGGTGGAGGGAGGAATGAGATCATCCGCTCTCGCCTAACATCTCGCGTTGACTGGGGGGGGGCGAAGGGGCTCGCCCACGTTGCTCCCCTTCGCGAGGCGAAAGGATTCATGGGAGTCAGAGCTTGCAAAGGCTTCTGGGAGGCTTGCTGTGGAGGCCTGGGATTTAAACCAGACTGTCTCAGGGTGCGACTCCCAGAATCCCCCACGCAGTTGACACACTTGGAGGGCAGCAGCTTGATTCCAGGGGGACCCAGATTTGAATGTCTGCTCAGCCATACAGGTGCTTTGGTGGTAATCACACACACATACTCCCGTGCACTGAACCTACCTCACAGGGTTGTTGTGAGGACAAAACAGTCCATCTATGCCGCCTTAATTAAACTGCATCTTGTCCCTATTTAAGCTTGGCCGATGGTCTGCCTGGGCTGAGCATGTCAGTTCTAAATACGCACCCTCTACATAAAACTATTGGGAAGAAAATAAAACCGTATCAGTCTTTCTCGGGGAAGAGCAAACCCAACATTTCTCAAGTTGTTCTCCATTTTGGAATTGTTTCATTTCCTCTTCTGCCTCTCTGCTCATAGCCTCATTGCAATATTTTTTTTTACCATTTCTTTTTTTGGTGGTAGCTACCATTTTCCTTCCACTGGAAAATGCAGTGAAAGAGTCCTTCCACTCCTCTGTCTCCAAATACAGCATAGAATTTAAAGAACTGCACAGTTCGACTTTAACACACTCATTCTCCAAGCAGCTTGCAACTTCTGGACCAAACTTGGATTTCAGGAAGCTCCCTTGGACTCAAGACCACTGGTCCACCTAGCCAGTGTTGTATATTTTGTCTGGCAGTGTCTTTCCAGGGATTCAGGCACCCCTTTGCAGAGATGCCCCATGATCTGCATGCAAAGATATTTTGGATCCAAGAACTTGGTTTTATTCTGTTCCCCACCACTGGAATGGTTTCACTGATGCCCAGTGTTATTTTGAATTTTGAACTCCACCATCTTGGATGTTACATATTCCTTCCCCTCCTCCTTTATCTCTCCCTTCTGTTTTATGTTGCTTTTAAAGAACGTTAGCTGCACAAATTAGATATCTCTGAACGCGGGAACAAGTTGCATTCTTTACTCCGACCTCACCTCAATTCCCCATCGAGGAACTTTTACAAGACTTTCAAAGTTGGAATTAAGTACAGATGTAGACTGGGATCTACAGCAAGCACTGAAAAGCTGAGACAAAGTGAACTGCACCATAACGGCCATCTGCTAAAAGAACAAATGTTTTGTGATTGTTGTTTGGCAGCCTCTTCAGTCCTGAATTTCAGGGAAAGGATTTCTGGAGTCAAGCCATGCCCTTGCATTGAGGTTCACTGAGTTTACAGAATGACAAGAACCCAACTGAAGTACTTTCATTCCATCTGCAAAACTAAAAACTGATGCCCATGGTGGGGTGGGGGGGGGCTGTCAAATATTGTGTATGTTGCACTTGTAGATTAGGATTTTGGAGAAAGGCCAAACCTCTCCTCCCCAGCCAGTGATCTATCAGAAGTTTCACAGCTATTCTGACGTTCCTCCCCACACCATTGCAAAAGGCTGAAATGCCACCGAGTTGCAAGAAGCAGGCATTTTTGGTATTTTAGCTCCACTCCTTAGGCTCTGGCTCCACCCCCTGCCTTCAGCCCCACCCACCATTGGTATGTGGACCCCGGAAAACCTCCATAATTAAACTCAGTCCGCTACATGTGCGTTAGGACAAAGGACTTGAACTGTGCAACAAACATTTTTGGGATACTTCCAGGGTAAAAAACCAGGGTAAAAAATGTGGTGCTTTTTGAAGGGGAAAGAAGGGGAGGCACGATCAAGGTGCATGAATTATCCAACGTGCAGAAAAAGGGCCAGGAAGCTCATTTTCTCCATCTTTCGCAATAACCGCGCAACGGTTCGTGGCGAGATGGCTTTAAACAGAAATCAAACAAATTCATCAGAGGGGGCTACACATTTTACTAATCTGGATGGCTCTGGAAGCAGGATGCCTCTACCAACCAGATCCTGGGGGCACCTCAGGGGAGGCCCGCTCTGGTTCTGGGTCACTGGCTGCTGTGGGCACGAAATGCTGAGCTGCATGACCCTCTGGTCTGATCTAGCGTGACTTTTCTGCACCAGGAACGAAGCAGAAGCTGTGTTTCCTAGCATACATGGCTCTTAATAAGATCTAAATTACGATCTAGTTGAAGGATCTTAATTGGACCCTGGTTTTCGTCCTCCTGGCTTCTTAAGCTGCAATCCAAAGCAAGTTGGGCGTTCCAGGCTATTTTCCATCCAAACTTGCATAGGATTGCGCTCTTACATGAATTAACAAGATGCATAATCACAGCAAAAACAGAGACGGAAATTCCTAGCATTTCCACAGACTTCACCCCCAGGAGAATCCCCAATTCATCACACCCCAGAGAAAAACCCATTCCGGCGGAGAGTAAAACACCACACTGTAATATCAATCTCTATGTTAAATAGCCATTTTCTTTTCAAGTTTGGTTTTCTCAGGACAATACGATTCCAGCTTTAGCCATTAAAAACCACAGAGATATGCTTAGCAGCCTTGGGAAAGGCAAGTCGTAGGCCTCTGAGGTAACGTGGCTGGCCCTGACCACCCGGGTCGAGGTTCCCACCAGGAGACCGTCTGGGGTATCTAAGGCAGCAAAACAAGAACCCCGCACAACAACCCTGCACTCGAAATCTCACACCCCACAGTGGCCTGCAAGACACTGATGCAACACCAGCGGTCCCTCTCTCCAAATCAGCCGACCTAACAGAAGCATCTCACGTTGTAACAGTCGTCCAACACGCATGCCGTCCCAGAAGGGGCTCCAATAAACTACCTGGGGTGAAAAGGCAGCACCGGCACCGAGGCTGAGCAGGGCTGGGCATCTACCGCTGGCCCATGTTCTGGAATGTCTCCTCTTCACCTTTGCAACCGGCTTGTCGATCCGCCAGACGGCAGAGGTGATCGTTCAGAAGGGCCACGGCCAACAGGCTTATCAGCTCACTGCCTGGCAGGCAGGCAAGCCAGCGAAGATGTGAAAAGGGAGAACAGAACAGCTGCAAGGGGTGGCACTGGTTAAAAAGTCTATGCTACCGAAAGACCCTAAACCAAGCACTAGACTAATTACACGTCCGGCAGCATTTCAACATGCTCGGCTTTACCTCTAGGATAAGCAGCGAGGAGGGAGCGGGACGGGGGCCAGGAGTTACCTCCTCCCACCGCAGCCATCACACTTCGAAAGCTGTCCTTCAGGCCAGCCTCCGCTGTGGCTGCTATTGTAAAAGCGACAACCTACCTACCCTGCGTTTAACGTGTTCAAACTTTTCTGCCTTTAAAAACAAACGAACAAACGGCGAGCCATTCCTAAAGGCAAGCGTGCATTAAGCAGCACGTTTTGCTCGGCCCCAAACTATCTCAAAATGGGTTTCGTCTGCTTTGCTCAAGGAGCTGGGCTTGCAAGCAGGTGAATACCGAAAGAGCCACAGCTGCTCCTTTATGACATTTCGCTCTCCGTGGTGCTGTGCCAGTGCGCCAGCTCTCCACCCACCCACGCACCCAACAGATGCTCTGCTCATGCACCTCACACAAGTGCCAAACACCCACAAACACCCCAGTCACAGTCACCCGATTTCGCCCATCACGAGCACAGCCATGTTTCCCACTCAGCTCATCCAGCTCCGCAACGGAACCCTTGTCCCTGGCCCCATCCAAGGAGATACGCCAGAACCTCAAAAGTGCCCTATAAGACGTTTAACTTAAGCTCAGGTGCCAAGGAAGGGGTGCACCTTCTGCACCCCGCAAGTGATTGTCGTCACACGGACAGCTGTGCCGGATCGCGGCACCCCAGGATGTGGGCGACTTCTGTGGATTAGGAAGGGAGAGGAAAGGGGGCGAGAAACGTTTCCAAACAGGCACAGTGGGGAGCCAGGGAGGATTGCAAACTCCTCCAACTGACTGTGGTCAAATTATTGCAAAAGTATCTCAGGAAAGGCTGGCCCCAGTTAGAGGAAGAGCATCTCCGCCCGTCCGGGTGTGCGGCAGACTCTCGGGAAGACCAGAACGAGGCATGAAGAATGTTCCTGCATCCCAACCAGTGTATATCCAGTGCATGCGGGAGCCGTGAAGGGAAGACCGGACCCTTTCACGCGTGCGTGCGCACGGGGCGGCTTTCCTCCGCCGCAGGCAGATCGCGGCCAGCCCATCTCTGGCGACGGCCCACTGCGATGCTGGGCACATCCAGGAGGCGCTGGGAGAAGGTGCTCAGCAGCTGTTCTCGTGGCCCGTCAGGATGTAGAGGTTGCTGTGCGCAGTGGGGTTGCCCGTCGGGGTGCTTTCCAAGATGATATCCCTGGCAGAGCGGAAAACGAGATGCCGGGAGTGCAGGGAGGGAGAGGAGCGCCAGAAAGGGAGCCCCAGGTTTCGGAGGGCCTCTGGGCAGGAAACCAAAGAGCTTCCCCATGTGGTCACCCACTGTTCCCTTCCCCCCTTCCTCCTCCTCCTCCTGGCCCCCTTCGCTTGCTCAACAGGCCTCGGGGCTTCCCACACCTGCTTCTCACCACCACCTTGCTGGACCAGAGACAGACAGCGGGGAATGAACCCCCTGTAAGGTTCAGGAGCAGCAGCAGGTCCAGCGGATCATCCCCATGGACCCCTGCGGGGCTGTGGGCACTGACAGGTACCCAGCTGTGTGACCCACCGGATCCAGGCCCTGGGTCCCCCACACACTTTCAGGGTGACTTGTCCAGCCGTTTTAGGAGAGCATGTTCTCCACCCCTGCTAGCCAACAAGCGGGCTAAGGACCAGCGCGAGCCATGACGGGGGGAAAGGCTGAAAGGAAGGACTTCCCCCTCGTCCCAGCCTCAGCCCTTCTCTTGGAAGCCCTCACCTGTGAGCACCTAAGACCCGGAACACTCGGGACTCGTCCGTGACTTCCTGTGTGACCTGTTGGGGAACACAGACAAGCTCAGCGGGAAATCCTCAATTCCGAGGGGTGATCACAGCAGTAATAAAGAACCTTTAATTCTTCTTCCAGGAATTAAACAGGACCAAAATGAGCCTGCAAGCCCCCCCCCCCATTTGGCACTCCCCCGGTGGGTGCAGAGAGTGCTTTTCTCAGAGGGGAAATCCACCCCACACGCCGTGCACCTCTGGGGTCCGTGGTCCTCCTTAGGCGTCTCTGCCAAGTCTCCCAGCGGCTCCAACTCACCTCGCTGGATTCCAGGCTCCGTCCCTGCATGCCGTGCTTCCAGAAGGCCAGGACGCTGTCCTGAAGGCACACTGTGGGAGGGTGGGAAGGAGACGCCACGTCGGACGGTGCCCCAGCCGACCGGGTGCACTCAGCGGCTGGGCACCCTCCACCCTCACAGGGATCCGGGCATCTCAGGCAGGGCAGGCCAAATGCCTTCCAGAGCCCCGGACAGCTCTTGCCGCCGGGCCGAGTCAACAGCCCTGGTCCACCTGAACCCAGGACCTTCACTAGCCTCGTTCAGCTGTACCAAAAAGCCACCTTCTCGCTCCGTTCCTTGATCTTCTCACGGCTCGGAGGAGCACGGTCCGTTGTCCACATCCTATCCTTAATTATTTTGGTGTTGCTCACGACCACCGCCTCCAAAAACGGGCATTGTAACGCTTGATATTCCCAACGCATTCCTGCTGAGTTCAAGGAATCTGGGAACGGCTGAGGTTGCCCAGCCAACGCCGGACTTCCCCTCCTTTGGCTGTTGCCGCAAGGAGCCCCTCCTGCCATTAGCCGTCCTGGCCACTGGGCAGCCGGATGGACCAAGATCCTAACCCAACACAGGGCGGGACGTCTGGATCTAATGAGATCCAGGACGTTCCCTTCTCCCCCCCACCAGCTGCTCCCCAAGGCCCCCGCTTACCAATGGTCTCGATAGAGAAATTGAAGGGGAGTTCTGGGGGGAGGGCCCCCTGCGGAGCACCTCGGAGGTTCACAACCCTCACACAGCCTGTGGGGGGAAGAAGAATCATAGAATCAAAGAACAGTAGAGTAAGAAGGGGCCAGAAGGCCATCTAGTCCACCCCCTGCTGTTGCAGGACACGAGTTGCACCATCCCACTCAGAGGGCTGCCCAGTTTCTCCTCGAATGCCTCCAGTGTGGGAGAGCCCCCCACCTCTCCGGGCAGGGGGTCCCACTGTCCTATTGCTCTGACAGTGAGGAAGCTTTTCCTGATATCTCGCCTGAATCTGGGGTGTCGCAACTTGAACGGATTACTCCGTGTCCTCCACTCTGGTACCAGCAAGAAGAGATCTTGGCCCTCCTCTTTGTGACAGCCTTTCGGGTACTCAGAGGGATATCTTGTCCCACCCTCAGTCTTCTCTTCTCAAGGCTGAACAACCCCAGTTCTCTCAGCCTCTCCTCACAGGGCAGTGTTTCCACACCCTGGATCCTTTCTGTTGCCCTTCTCTGCACCCTTTCTAATTTTTTCTGCATCTTAAATCTTGATGCCCAAAGAGGAAGAGGAAGAGGATCATCTCGACAGCCTGAAAAAGCAGCACGGCAAGGGCAAGAGGGGAGGATGCCAAAAGAACTTACGCTCGAAGCTCACCAGGACGGTGTCTCGGTCCATCTGCGTGACGTGGCTGGCCATGACGAGGGGGCGGCCTGCGAAGGAGTCAGAGAGGCTCAGGGTGCCATGGGGCAAGAGGGGCAGAATCGGGGGCATTTGGCAGCATGTGTGCAGTGGGGGGAGCCGCGGCTTCGGGGCAAAGCCCTGACTGCACAGACAAGGCTCTGGGTTCAAGCTGCGGGTCAGCTGCTCTCCAAATTCCAAGGGGAAATTGCCATGACGCAGATGAATGCAGATATTTATAGGTTTTAATTGTGCAGCCAGGGTGTTTCCGGGTTTTAACTGTATTTGTATTATATTTATTTATTTGTGTGAGCCATCCCGAGGCTATATAGCAAGGGGACGGCATATAAAAACTTTAAAGAAATAAATAATGAAGGCTTCGATTCCACTGCAGTGGTTACTTGGGAGAGATCTTCTCTTCCCCCTAGAATGGGGGTAGGCAGCATGGAGCCCCCCCCCCCCCCCCCCCCAAATTGCACAGGTTTTAGCTACTGCATAACCCCAACAGAACTGAAATAAGCTTGGGAAAAGCTGATTTTGGCCCTCTTGCCGCCCCTGCAGCTATTCCAGGACGTTTCTTCTTCTGGCGCCAAGTGTCGTGTGGGGGATCTGAAAGCTGAAAATGGCCCAGGCTTGCTCTAGAGGAATCCATGGGAGCTGGGTGAGGTGCTGCACGGGGGGATTTAAATCCCCCTTAGCCACGAAGTTTATGGGGTGGTCTCGGGGCAGCCACTCCCTTTCAGTCTAAAGGGGCATTATGGGGCTGGAGAAAGACAGGATAAAAATGTATTTAATTAATAAGCATTCCATCCAGACTGAGGAGAGATGAGTGCACACAGGATTACAGTCAAAACAGGAGCAAGGCTGGGATTATTGTTCCACTGCATTGAGATCCTGACTCTTTGCTCTTCCTCTGCCCTTGCACTAACAACCCTGTGAGGTAGGCCACAAGGGAGCAGCTGGCTCAAAGTTACCCAGCAAGCATCATGGCTGAGCAGGGGCTTGAACCAGGGTCTCCAGGCCATGTTCTAAGCGTCACATGATATTAGCAAGCTTGGGAAAAGCTCGGGAAAAGCCGGGCTATGCAGAAGAACTTTGGCAGGAAAACCAGCAAGGGGCGAAACGAAGAACTCACAGATCCAAGCGGAGAAAGCGTAAGCGCCGTCATGGCCGTTTCCTGCCCGCCACACGGACCCGCTTACCGGAAGGGCTGGAGGTGCTGAGGCCAGAGGTGAGTGAGAGGATGCTGAAGTACAGCTCTGCGCCCGGCTGGGCGCTGCCCGTCACCCCGAAGCAGGCCTGGGGGTACTCCTCCGTCTCCACAACCAGCAGCTCAAACAGGCTCAGGGGCTCCGGCAGCACCACAGGGACATGCTACAGGATGGGGCGAGAGAGGGCCAGAGGGGTTTCTCGGCTGCCCGTCCCCCCGCACCCTGCACGGGAGCAGCGCCCCACCGCCGGGCATCCCCCCCACGGCTGCCACCTACCTTCAGCAGCATGAACTTCTGCAAGGGCTCGTACCACTGCAAAAGGGCCAGGCTGCCGGGCAGCGCCGCGCAGAGGAAGGTGCTCCCGGAGTAAGGATTCCGCACTGCAAGGGCAAGCCCAGCACGGTTATCCCCGTCCGTGCCGGCGAGGGACTCGGGGAGCAGCTCCTGCACACAGGCGGGGCACCAGAGCTGCCGCCCGTCGTCCGTCCTGCCCTTGACAAGATGCTCTCCACCCATGCACCCCGAGCGGTTCCTAGAAAGGCCCCCTTCGCCGTGATCCCCCCGACCCCCAGGCCTCCCGTTCTTCGGGGGAAGCCCCAGCGTTCGGCTCTCGAATCCCTGCCTGCCAACCCGACGCCTTCTTGCGGGGCTGTGCTGTAAGGCCCATCATCCCCAGCCAGCAAGGGGATTGCAGTCCCAGGCATCCAGGTTTAGTTATCCGTTTAAAACATCTGCATGCCACCAGTTGTGCCACAGCCGGCTCACAATCACAATAATAAAAACCGTAACACACAAAAAACCACACTGGAATGCAGCACAAATACAGAACAAAGGTCTTATGGCAATTAGTTATTAGGTTTTTTTTGAGAAAGGAAGATCTTTGCCTTCTGCAGAAGTCGGTTGTACACGACTCCTGCAGAAGTTCTGCTCCTCCCTCCAGATGTAACGCACAGCTGGCGGAGCAGCGTGGCCAGTCTGGGAAATCTGCCTTCTGCCGCTCAAGCAGGCTTGGCTTCCCTTGTCTCCCTTTCAGCCTCACAACAGCCCTGCGAGGGAGGTGAGGCGGAGAGCCGGTGACTGGCCCTAAACCAGCATCACAGCCAAGGGGAGAGAGAAACGCAGTTCTCCTGAGCCGCAGCCCAACGGTCTCACTACTACACAACCGATGATGACACAAAACCAGTTTACATAATCGAGGCGGTTTTGACGTTTCATCACACAGCCAAAAAGGCACCGGCTTACAAGAACATGTCACTCCAGTCCTCTTCCAGGTACGCTGGAAGTCCGGTTCAAAGCCCTAAACAGACTGGGGCCGGGGTATCTGAAGGACTGCCTCGGTCTATATGTACCGACGCGTTCTATATGTTCTCCCCATATTTACTAGAAACACGGCACAGAGAAAAAAAATAGAAATACAGAAACAGAGAGTATTTGGTCTTGGGCCTCATCTGCCACCCGTTCCCTTTTACGCTGAAAAATGTTCAGCCACGGAGCCATGGCCCCGCTGCCTGCCTCCAAGAATGCCAAATACCTGTTTCTACGGGGTTTGGGAACCGCACTGAGATGAGATTAATAGGGGAGGAGAGAGGTACGCACCCACACGGCATTTCAGGCATCCTTTGGTATCTGCTATCTTGGCAGAGAGGGCAAACTTCCTGCCGGGAGAAAGGAGCCGTTTTAGCTGAGGGAGGGACAAAAGAAGAAAGAGGATTTCGGGGTGGGCAGTCCAGAGGTACCCTGACCCTGTTCCTCAACCCCTGGCACTTTCCTTGCCTCTCTCTGCAAGGGCTGTGCCCAGGAACAGCCAAAGCATTAATGCAGAAGAGCACCTGTGAACATGTGCAGAGGGCATTCTCTGAGCAGGTACACGTAATCTGAAATTTGGGGTGCAGAATGAGGGCTCGGATGAATTTAAATGTTCAGGGTGTGACTCGTTAGCTGCCCACCCCTTCCCCATCTCGCCACACGGATTCCTCCCCGCCCTCAGTTCTGGTCCATCCGGAGAGGCACCCCACTGGAGGGTGGTCCCTCTAAAAAGACCCCATTCCTGCCACATCCTTGCGGCCCTTGGTCCGTCCTCCCCACCTGGGGATGATCCGCTCAGTCAGCCGGTTGGTGGCGATGGAAAGTGGGACCGGGCGCTTCTGCAGCTGCCGCCGGTGCTCGAAAAGGCCCAGGAGGTTGTGAGCTGAGACCTGCGAAGACTTCCCTGGAAAGCAGAAGCGGGAAGAGGCTGGGGACTCGCTCGGAGGGCCAGAGGCTGGCAAGCATCCCTCCTCTTCCGTAATCCAAGCCGGTCCACACAACCCAATGGCGTCTACTCCTGACCGTTGGTCTTCAGCTTGCTGGGGTGGAATTGCCCAGTACCATCAATCCTCTAACCCTTTTCGGTCCCAGCCTCCAGGTGTTGCTGTCATTATCTTCATAATCTATTCCATTTCTGCACCACCCCATAGCCAAAATCCTCTGGCCCATGCCCAACAGTTCATAAAAAAACCCCAACCCCAAGCACAATAAAAACACCATCCTATTTCAAGCTGCCACGCTCAAAACCAAATTTAAAGCCATCTGAGACACTAAAACGAGCTTGGCACAATTAGACCTACATATGTTTGTTTCGTAGGAACGGCTCAACACCTCGGTACTTACCCGCCAAGGTTAGTAGCACATTATTCATGCAGTACAGCCAGAAGCACCTGTGCGGAAGGAGCTGCAGGCAGAACAGGTTGGAGGGGAGGAGAGGGGAGGGGAGAGAAAGGCAGAGAAAACCAGGAATCAAACAGGCAGGGGAACGAAAGGGAAGGAGCTCCGGTCAGAACAACAGCCTAACAGAAACAACACGATCCTTGCTTAGAAAAAAGCCGCCTGCATGGGCCATGCGATTATAATACCTCAATAAAAGAGCTGACACTGATGATAAAAAGACAGACTTGCGGCATCTAATTTCTGCTTGTTATTTTGGCTATTTTGCTGCAATCCTGAGATTCACCAGCTGCAACCTGGCCCAAAGAATGAAGTCACACTGAGCACCAGGACTGAATGGGGCTCAAGCGCTTCTGTGCGACTCCCTAGTTTCCCACAAGGGCTCTGCAGTTTAGTGTTGCAACAGAGGGCAGGGTGTTGAATCTCTTTGGGGTAACCTTTGGGAAAGCTTCAGGAGCCACATTCTAGGGGTGGGAGCAACGGAAGACGAAGTGGGGAGACCATAAATGCAAAACGGATCCCCATATTGAGGCTGGAGAGAATGCCTTTAGGCCTTAGGGGACTAGACAGACCTCTTCAACCTCCTGTCCTCCACCTCTAAAATAGGAAAAGCACAAATGCCAGGAAACACCGAAGGATCAGCCTTTTGGGAAAGTGAAAAGGGCCAGGTGATCTTTAGAATTTATGGCAAGGGGTCTTTTTGGAGCCAGGAATCCTTGCGG
Source organism: Varanus komodoensis (assembly GCF_004798865.1). NCBI lineage: Eukaryota > Metazoa > Chordata > Lepidosauria > Squamata > Varanidae > Varanus > Varanus komodoensis. The sequence goes on along the minus strand of NW_025336157.1, from coordinate 1,005,997 downwards.
ATCTACGACAGCTCTGCCAAGTATTTGGCTGTCTTTAAGGAATTATCCATGGTGCTGAATCGAGATTGCCCCCTCCGCCCCCAAGGTAGGCTCAACATCATGGATTACTTCTTTGACAGAGAGGCTGAAACACGGAGTGGATACACAGGAGCGACCGCAGGCCTCCTCCGCATCCGCTGGATGCCCCCCTCTGCCCTCCCCTGGGCAGAAGCTCTGGGGAGGGACGGGATGGATTATGCTCAGTTGCTGCCCTCCCTCCAACCTCGCCCCTCTCCGCCGCCTCACCTTCTCCATCATGTCCTCGTGGAGTTCGTGGAGGTTGAGGGTGTAAATGCCCTCTTCGGCCCCGACCACCAGGAACAGATCTGCAAGGAGTCAGGGAACGTTACACCTCGACCCGAGAGGCCCACGCGAGGCACCGGCGGCCCGGAGGAAAGCAGGCGCGGTTCCCACCTCGGGTTTCCGGGTGAATCCACGTCGTGGCCGAGTTGATTTTGAGCGGGCAGCCGTTGAAGACTTTGGAGAAACAGGCCCCCATCTGTGGAAGGGGCAAGAGAGGTGTCGGTGGGGCTGGGGAGACGCAGACCCTCCCGCGTCGCTGGGGCACCTCAACGCAACCCGCCTCCGGGCCTGGGAGGCGCTTCCAGCTCAAGGGCCGAATTCCCGCCTGGGGACACCCTTAGGGGCTGCGTTCCGCTAGAGGGCCGGCACACGGCAAAGGAAGGGGACCAGGAATGCTGCTACTTGGTTTTCTCAAAGTTTTTACTGCTAGGAATGTTGGGGAAAGCCGGCTGACCTTTTTGGAATCGGGAAAGACAACGCAACGGCTGGGGAGACCCAATGACAGCTTGTTGGGGGACACACCCCAGAACCTGCAGCTCCCCGCCCCGATCGGCACCTCCTCCTGCTGTGGTCTGCCTCCAACCCCACCCCCCGCCCCAAAGTGCCCCATCCGGTATCCCGCAAACCACCCAAAGCGACTGGGCTGTGGGGCAGCAGAGAAATGAAATGACGCATCACAGGGACCCCCAAGGAAACCTTGCTAGTGGACGGCTGAGCGGTACTTACGTGGACTTTTGGGGTGGGGGGCAACCCGTGGCAAAGCAGCCTCTGTGGGGGTGGGGGCATGGGAGGAAGTGAAGAGAGAGGAGGGAGGGACAGTCACCAGGGACAGCAAAGGAGTTTGTACAGCTTCCAAAAGCTCAGACACTGGATGCTTCCCTCACCCCACCCCAGTAACCCCTCCTTATCCAGGGTGACTCACTCCCACCGGTAAGGAAAACCGGGGGCTTCACTGGAGCCCCTTCCTCACTCATGTAGCAAAAGCATAAACCCAGATGGCTGCCCCTCTGCCTTTCCTCTTAACGGCCTGCACCACCCCTCGAAACCCCCAGAATTGGGGCAGAACCCAGGAATTCCACCCCAAATACACATGGGGTTTCAGCGGACTAGACTAGAGCCCCCTTCTGCAAAGTCCCAGTGCCCCCCCCATTTCCTCGCCAAAGCAGTGCATGCCCCGATCTCATGCCCACCCGCTTCTCATTCCAGGCCCCTTTGCTCTGAAATGTGGGGTTCTCCCCACACTTACGGTCGCCTCCTCCTTCTTCTTCATCGTGGCCCACTCTGTGGAAAGCAGCGAATCAGCTGGCTTTGGGGAGCCAGTCCCTGAGCTGTTTGGGGTACGACCCACGTCTGTGCTGCCTGTGGAGAGAAGGTGTAGGATCTGATCAGACTGGCCCTTCCGCAAAAAAGCGACGGTCAGAAACCGGTGCATAGGAATGTCGGAAGCTCCCTTTATATATACCAAGCCAGAGCCCCTGACACTGACTGGCAGCTGCAGCTGTCGCAGGTTCAGGGGGTAATTTTCACATCCAGACCTGGAGACACCAGGCAATCAAACGAGGGCTGCCCTGAGAAGCATTTTGAAAACCGGAAGTGTGGAGATGAAGCGCTCGCAAAGTCTACTTGGTGTGTCTTTGTTTTCTAGAAACCAGAGCTCAGGAGCCGAGGACAAACGGTTTGCGCTTAAAATGAAAGATTCCTGACTCCAGGGATTTATCTGGAGCGTCCAAACAGGTCAAGGCTCACGGCCCGTCCACAGAATCCAACCCAATCCTGGCTCTCAATGTGCTTAAAAGAGGAGTCAGGATTCCTTGGTGATCCACTTCGATCAACCAGAATTTTACTGGTGCATCCTGAATCCACCCAAGTTTTCGCAATATCTGTTTTCATTCTGACATCGTGGTCAGTTCTATTTATGCTTTTTTTTTACTGTCGTGGCTTTTGGCCCCACATCCTCTTGGGTTGCATCTTCCAGCGCCGCCCCACATTTACCTGGCGTGGTTTGGCACCCCACTTCTGAATATTCGGGGCCGTCGTCCTGCTCCCAGGGAGCTTTATATGTCAGCTCCAGGTTGAGAAAATCCCACAGGGGTCCTTTCGTGAGGTCTGCGTCTCCCTCGGGGGTGCTGCCGGGACGCTGTTCACCGTGAGCCTGCCCCCCCCAAAAGACAGGCCCCTTTAGAGGGGACCGATTTGAGGACGGACGCAACTGTGGGGGGCGGGGAGAGTGGAACAAACCTGCTCTGTGGGGCGGGCAGGGCCGATGGTTAGGCTTCTGCAAAAGAAAGAGTTTTTAAAAATAAATATGATGGAGGCAGAAAAAGGCACTGTGCTTGGGCTCCACCGGAGCCACGCACGCCAGGAAGACCTATGTTCTCATGTCAATTCAGCCCTGTAGTAGGCAGGGAATGGGATTCCCCAAACATGTGCAGAGTGCCCTTCCTTTGGAGAAACTTTCAGTGCTGCCAAGTATCTGCATTTTGCTGCAACACCCACAGGGAAAAATGCAGACAGGCACAGACTTTTAAGATGGGCAGCGGCAGATACAAGGTGGGGCAGAAGGAAGCAAGCTTCATGTTATGCCTTGATGATGCTACAATTAAGGGAGTTTTAACAAAGGAAAACTGCAACGACTGAAATCTAATAATGGTCTAATTTGGCAAGCACGACACTCCGCCCCCTGCATTTCCAGAAAAGACTGGGAAAACTAAACCTTTAAAAAGCTCTTGCCTATCAGGCTGGATGCTACTGAGCTCAATTAACCAACAGTCTAATTCAGTATAAGTTCTGATTCACATCAGAACCATGAGGTCTAGAATCTTAGCTTTACATTTACAGCAGGGATTCAAAATTCAGCGGTAGAGCAAATGCGGCAACCGTCTTGTGTGTGGAAGGTCCCAGTGGCTGGGAAAGAAATGCAATTTGGCTTCAAAACTTGGGAGCTGCTGCCAGCCAGAGTAGGCTGAACTGGGCTCAATGGAGGAATAATCTGACCTGATCCAATGCAGCTTTCTCAGTTCCCCCAATCCTTACCTCTCCTCCAGTGCTTCTTCTACCGACTGAAGGAGGCTCCTGGCATGGGACACAAACAGCGGGGAGAAAAACAGTTCCGTCAACTCACATACCCAACTAACCTGACTCCTGGCCCATGACGCAGCCCCCCACACAGGCCGAAAACCACCCAAGCTTCCACATCCCCCTCCCCTTTGATAACTAAACCCCATCCCTTCCTCTTCAGGGCTGCCAGCTTTCCCTGGAAGCGCTCCCGTGCCTCCAACAGTGGCAAAACAGGCAAAACTGCTCTCCCAGTCAGTGCGGTGAGAAAGGAGCTGCCACCGCAGAATCGTCCCGTCGAGGAGCAAACAGAGCTCAGTGGCAAAAGGACAAGGGGGCAACTTCGTCGCGCCAGGGAGGGGAAAAGGGCTGTCCCCATCCCCCCTCTGCCCTTCTTTCCACCCCCAGCGATTCCTTACTCTCCGTCTCCCAACAGCATCCAGCTCTCTTCCTCCTCCTCCTTCTGTGGAACAAGCGAAAAGAGGCTTCGTCTCATCTCAGGCTAGAATGTGGGAGTTCCTTCCGCATGCAACGCCCTGCCTGCACTGTGAGCCCCAGGAATTTCAGATGGAGGGATCGGGAAGGGGGTGGCGGGCAGAGACTTTCCCTGCCAGGAGCTCTGGAAAAGGGCAACCATAGTTTGGGTCGCAGGAACAAGCACCCGGGCCTGCCCCATTTCCCCCCCCCCCACAACCCAGCACGGCAGTGCCCTGACTTTCCCAAATGTACCAAACCCAACATGTCTTAAGACAAGAGGGAGCGACTCGAGCCCTGCTGCTGTTTGGCCTACCTCTCCCATCAGCCCCAGCCAGGATCGCTGATCCTCAGGGAGCATGGGAGTTGTAGGCCAACAGTTCTGGAGGGCCACAGCTTGCCAACCGCTGACTCAGGAGGTGTTGCGGAAAAGTGGACACAGACTTCATTAAATTCATAAAATCCGCATTCTGTAGATTTTCATGCATCGTTCGTTCTGTCGTCTGCTTGTGGAAGGGACTGGATTTTGCACAAGTGCGTTTGTGCGAATTCGTACTTTTAAACATTCGTTCTTCCAATCCTTTGCAAATCCTCCTCAAAATGCCCATTTTCATATTTCAGGCTCTTGGGGGAAGCGTGCATTTGCAACTCGGTGTGTGGGGTTTTCCCCCCACATTTTTCCATGGCTGAATTCATGAAAAGTTGCAGAAAGGAAAAAAAAGTCCACACACCTGCAGGATTCACGCAGCCCTGGAAAAACTCACCCCAGCAAAATCTGCCGATTTAGTTTTACACATAAATAAAAATCCAAGCTCGTCCGAGTACGTCGAGAATTCTCTGACATTCCTAGCTGCTGGATGCGGCACTTTTTAAATTACCCTTTTCCACATCACGCTCTCATCCGACTTACCAAACTGCACCACGGTTCTGTCTCTTTCCGGAGTGGGGGCCCAAATTTAACCTGATTAACTAAAAAGGGAAAAAACATGAACAGCGTCTCAGAAATGGACTCCCCCCATTTCTCTCAACAACTCCAACTGTGCTTCACGCTACAAAGGATCAGGAATGCTCAGAAGTCCTATTATCTTGCGCCTCTCGGCCTATTTTCTCTGTACAAACTCTCGGTAAAGCAGCAGGAGCCTGAAATATTGACACTTGGCCAGGATGCAGAAGCACCCCTACCCTAAATCCCCCCGTCATGTGCCATTTGAGGGCAAAGGGGTAGCTGCGGTGTCCCCCCCTCGCTTCCCCAGTGCGACCTGTGGGAACGGCTTCCCCCTCCCAGGAGAACGGCCGGCTTTCTCGAGATGGACTCCCGGGTCTTGGAGGAACGGGAGCCTGTGGATTAAAGTGGGGAGGGGTCCTGAGTAGAGGAAGGCGGGTAACTCACACTGGATCTCGGAAAGCGTGCTCTCCAGTTGCCCGTGTTGCCTGTGGGAATGGATTTTGTCGGGAAAAACTTCATAAGCCTGGAAGAAAAGAAGAAAGCGAATCCATCCATCCACTTTCTCTACAGAAGAGCTGCTCCATTCGAGCTAAAAACCAGCAAGATCAGACTTCCTCAAGCGGATGGCCACCAGTTGTACTGGACTACAATACCCTTAACTCCCAGCCAGCTTCTCACTCCATTGGCATCGTTGGGGGGTTCCTCTTTCGTTGGACTCTCCATCACTTTAATCCTACCACGCCGCCTCACTGAGAGCTAGCATCATGTGGAGGTTACAGAGCTGGACTCGGGGGCCGGGAGATCCGGGTTCTAGTCCCCTCTCGCCCAGAAGCTCACTGGGGGGCTCTGGGCCAGTCACCCACTCCGCCTAGCCTACCTCACAAGGCCGTTGTGCACATAACACGGAGCGGAAGGGAACCTGTAAACTGCTTGGAGCTGTTTGCCCAAGAGGGAAGCCGGGACGCAAATGCAGTGTGGTACAGTCAGCTGCAGTCACTGCTGGGGGCCGTACCTCAAACTCCCCATCGTCCAACGACGCGGCCGACACATCCGGATCGGTGGCTTTATCCAGCAGCTCAATGACCAGGATCCGGGCCAGCGGCTGGCAGACAAACGGGTGCTGGCGGACAAGGAGAGGGATGAGCCGGAAGCCCTGCCACGTTTCCGTCCCTCGGAGGCAACGCGGGCTGCCCCCAGCCCAGCCGCCACTCCAGCACCCGGTGGCGGGGCAAGAGGCCCTGTGGATTTCGCGCAACGCCCCGGCATTGACCGCCTGGGCAGAAACGCCAGGCTCTCATCCTGGAAGCAACCCCAGCGGTGCGGGCGGGAGAGCCAGACAGGTGTCACGCCACTGCGCTGGGGAGAATGGGACCAGTGGCTTCCAGACACCCTGCCCTGCCCCACGAAGGGCTCCAAGCCCTAAAAGGAGCATCCATCCCCCTGAAACTCCACTAACTTGGAAAGACACGGAGCTCAATCCAGCCTAAATTTGGCCTCTTTGCGGCCTGCCTCCCGTCGAAATGTCCCCCATTTCATCCCAAGGCCCCCCAATGCCATATCCCCCATCCCCCCATTTGTTATGGGGCACAATCCAACACATGTGCCAGTGCGGGATATTTTCTGCCTGAACATAAATATGTTCTTTTGTACCCTCTTAAGTGCAAATAAATACAGTAAACATTTGCAATGGCTCCTTTCTTTGCACTTGTAACTATAAATATTTCCATGTCAAGATACGTTAAGCACAAGTCAATTAAATGATAGCACGCTATCTGAATATTTTTAATAGCATATTACTGGCTACTACTAATAGTTAGGTTTCTAGAAGTTAGCTAATAGTTAATCTGGCTCTGCTGGGAAGGAGTTTAAATTCGGGGGGGGGGCATCCCATCACTCTCGCTCCCCACTCCCCACCTCCCCCTTGGCGGGATGGGGTCCCCAAACCAAATCACCTGCAGGAGCTTTTCAGCCACTGGCCGCTTCTTGGGGTTCTTCGTCAGGGAGAGTTTGAGGAAATGGTGGAAGTCCACGGACCTGGAAGGAAAGGAAAGATCACGCATGTGAACCAGGAAAGACACCCCATCGCTTGCCACAGCCCAGGGCCAAGGGACACCCGTTGCTGGGGAACATGGGTAAGAGGGCATCCCGTGGGCTGCTGCGTGGGCAGGGTGTGGAGGGGCAGACCCCGAGTGGGTCCAGCCCAGCTCTTCTCACAGAACTCACCACCCTGGAAAGCGGCGATGGCCACCATTCGGGCGGCTTTAAAGGGGCACTGGACACATTCGGGGTGGAGAAGTTGCCCCAGATCAACATTTCCAAGGGGACCGGCCATCTCTGGGGAGACGCCCGCCTGTGGCGTGCTAATTAGCACTTTAATTGCTATTTTATTATTTATTAGATTTCCCCTATTTTATTATTAGATTTTCTCTCTACTGGCCATAAAGTTCATTCATTCATATTGATATCCCACCTTTTTTCCTTCCAAAGAACTCATTCTATCCTCCTTCTCCTCCTAATCTTATCCTCACAACAACCCTACGAGGTAGGATGGCCTAGAGTCTATGACTGGCCCAAAGTCACTCACCAGCATGTCTTGTCTTTTAGCTTAGGAGGCTGAAAACTGCTTTTTGACATCAACATCAAGGCTCTGCATGGAGAACAAAACCTGATTATTATTTTTTTTGGTCTATTATCACATTTATAGTCCACTGTTTTATAGTACATTTACCTCGCAGCTGGTGCTGGCTGACTGGGTGCTTCTCATCTATGTGGGGACTGGAACCCAGACCTGAGTTCCCAATCCAACACACAAAGCATCACCTTACACCTATTCCACATTTTTTTGCTTTGACTCCCAGAGACACTTTAAATAAGGCTTATTACCAGCTCATTCCTAAGTACCTTTCTTGTTTTTTCCCAGGAGCCATTACAAGTTCTTGGTCAGAATAACAACCAAAACAATACCCTTTCCAAGTGCAAGGAACTGTCCAAATGACAGATCTATCAACAAACCCTTAGAGAAGCATTAAAAGCTCAGTCCTATAGCTGTCTGGACAGAAGAGACTCCCAGCATCCCCCAGCCTGTCTGACAGGGGGATGCTGGGAGTTGTAGGCCTTTTTCGAATCTAGACATGTACATGACTGAACCCCAAAACCATTAATATGAGAAACATTTTTGGCAGCCGCAGAAAATATTACTCCCTGCAAGTGATCAAAGGTTGATTATGAACCCAAGAATACACCATCATATCCCGCAGAGTTTTAGCTCACTTGTACAGAAGAATTTAGGGTAGAAATTTTCTCCTTGGACCTTTACACACGGGTCAGGAAAAAAAGGTGCGTACAAGATATTCAGCAACATCACAGCCAACCCACAAAAGACACAAGCACTACAGATACTAATGTGATCTCTCAGAAATAAGTGTGGAATTGGTGTTACTCTAATAGTAAACCGGCTGTCTTGGCTTTTTCATACTGCAAATGAACAGACTCATTTTAAAAAATCGAATTAATACAAATGTCTTTTTTTCTCTCCATCATTGTTCCAGAGTTCCTGCTTGCAGTGGAAAACAGAAAAATAATTAATCAGCAAGGCTTATCCCATGTAGATCAACAACCCTGCAGAGTAGGCCAGGCCAGTGCCAGGTGTACTGTGAACAGCGACAAGCACAACTTTACCCTAAGTCCGCTCTGAAAGCTGGAAAAGCCAGTCTGGCTATGAAGCTAATGAGGTGGCCTTTTCCGTTGTCCAGCCTTCCAGCCTCAAGAAGGTGCTTTGGGGTATTCTGTCCCCGTGGGAGTCCATGACCCCCAGCGTATTTGGAAAATCAGCTGATGTTTTCGAACAGCACTGGAAACCAGGAACTCTCGAAACAGAAATACATTTTGAATTAGGCTCTGCAGGAAAGATGGGACATGCTTTCAGCCTAAGGGGAGTTCGGGGGAATTTAAGCACCCTATTGCCTTGATCACTAAGTAAAATGGATCACTTTTCCCATGGAAAAGCTGGAAAGAGATATTGTTGGGGGTGGAGGATGAGGACAACTCTTTTCCTCCCTTTTGGAATCTCCCAAAACGTTCCCCAGGATTCCACGTCGGCGCAGCCTGCGTCGCCCTCACCTCATGGGGTGCAGGTCGAAAAGTGGCGGCTGAAGCTCCGCTAGCTCGATCGCGGTGATGCCGAGCGCCCAGATGTCGCAGAGATGGTTGTAGCCGCCTTTCTTCTCCACCGCGGCCACCTCTGGGGCCATCCTGCGAGAAGGCGAGAGCGTGACCTTGCGGGGACGGAAACGGAAGGCACACGACCCCCCACCGCCAGGTGAGGGGAGAAGGACCCGGCCCGAAAGAGCGGGTGAGGACGTGGCGAATGCATTGGTGTGTCGGTGGAAGAGACGCCATGTAGGTGGAGAGACGGCCGCAAACGATCCAGATGGAAAACCCCGGGCCGGCAAATGACGCCCCAGAAGCAGCATGGGAAGACAGGGAGGAAAAGCAGCAGCAGCCCAGTTGTATTACCAATACGGAGTCCCGATGAAGGATTTCCGCTTGGCCACGGACACGGTCAGTTCCGCAGAGACCCCGAAATCCGCTGCAGAAAGCAAAGAAAGACGGGAAGGCGTGATTAGGGAAGGGGGTGCCTGTTCTTTTTGCAGAAAAGGGTGGCAGAGCTCTGGGTTTGGGCTAGGCGGGAGGGATCGGCCCAAAGATGCCAAGCACGAGCTCTGGGCTCGTTGGGTTTTTGTCACCCTCTCAGCTCACCTGGAATACCAGGCAGGTAAATGTTTCCTTCCTCCCTACATCCCACAAACTGCTGCCTTCCGCTCCCCAAAGCTCCCAGGACCTCTTGTGCGTTGGGGGGGGGGGACCCAACACCGTTTCTCTCTCTCCGCTAAGGAGCTGACCGAGGCCGGATATCAGAGGCGCAGAACCTTGGGCCCAAGGGCCGAATGTGGCTCTCAGAGCTTTCCCAGAGATCATCTCTCCTTTTGGTGGCTTCCTGGCTTTGGGGCAGGTCTTTCCAAAGAACCAGAGCCGGGGGTCAGACTAGATGGCCCGGGAGACTCCTTCTGACTCGCTGTTTCTATGTTTCCCCCGTCAGCCTTGCATGGCCAAAGAGAGGACGGTCAAGAACTGCCCTTCAATTGGCCACCACTCTTTTTCTAAGGTCCTGTCTTCGGTGGCACAGAAAACACCTCAAGGCCCATCCAGTAAAGGCACGGGTGCCACAAATGAGCTGAGAAGGGGGACAAGAGCACAAACATCCGTATATTTAAGCTGCGTTCAGGCCTCCACCTCCCAGCAGACTGGGCAGAGAAAGCCAGAAGTCGCTGGATGTTTGGTATCCAAAAATGAACAAGCTTGCACCCTAAAGATGGCAGAAATGGAGGTGTTTTGTGGTGCTGACTTGTGCAGAAACGGCTTGTCGGGGAAGAACAAACAAGAGAGGATGCAGAAGGAAGGAACTGACCGAGTTTGACGTCACCGTTGGTCGTGAGCAGGATGTTGGCCCCCTGAAAAAGAGGCGGAAATCATGAGAAAGGATTTAGGGGGAGGGGTGTAAAAGGCAGAATGCCTTTTTTTTTTTTTTTTTGAACAGGCCATTTTTTGAGGTCTAGTAGAAGGTAGAAGATGGTAAGTCTTCTTATGTGGCATTTACACAACAGAAAGTGCACTGGGGGAGCTGAGTTATCCCGATATGGCAGGATGAAGACAGGGGAACTTGAGGACAAGATTCTGTGGGACGACCTCACCTTGATGTCCCGGTGCATTTTCCCTTTGGTGTGCAGATGGTGAAGTCCCTGGTGGGAGGAAACAAAAACACATTATTCTTCTCACCATTGATTCTGCCAGCTCTGCCGCCCAAGAGGCACAGGCCATCCACTCCGTCTCCCCGTCTGGGGGAGAAGAAACAGGATGGAAAAAGAGGAAGCCAGAGAAGGGTTGCAAATGGAAGATGCTGTTGTCTGGACCACGGATAAAAATCCATGAAGGCTGTAGGGCAAGAGGGCGAATATATTCTGAAAAAAGAACATAACAGCAAGGTGCACAGCTGTAGCGTTCTCGTAGTACGCATGCTATGTTTTAGGTGTCTTGTTTTGAAGGCCCGGACCGATGTTATGAATGGACAGAGAGAGAGAGGAGGCCCTATTTTAGTATACAGAAAAGGTTGTGTGGATGTGTCTGGGTTGGCGTCGAACCCTCTTTCTATTTTGCTGTGGTTACCCATTTACTATTAATTCCTTGCTATTCCATTTCCATTTCTTTCCACGAAAAATGAGCAACATTGCTAGTTCAGGATCCGACTGAATTTTCAAATTCTGTACCTTACTCATCGGCTTAAATCCTTACCCAGATTTTTAAAAAAATGTTTTCACATTCACACCACATATGGAAATCACCGCACCTAAATTTAGAGGCCTCAATCGTGCCTCCTCTGACCCACCTTGGGCACCTTTCTTCTAAATGAAAAGCACTGTAAGCTATGCCCTTTCCTCATGGGCAGCTCAGCCTATTCCACCCACCGCCCCAACCAGGCATCTGCTTCAGGAACACAGGAAAAGAACAGAGAAAACGGCGGAAAAAATGGAATTTCCTTTCAAAGGTGTGGAAAGCCAGGGTCAAACCGCAGCGCTACAGGAGGTGAAGGCCGGGAGCGAGGGTTTTGCTCGGGTGAAGCGAAAGCAAGTTTGTGGGAATCCATGCCGAAAGCCACCTCCCAAGCACAGCTTTCCAAAAGCTCCTGGCAGTTATTCCATGAGCAAATGGAACAAAAATCACACCAAGGAGACTCCGGACGTTGCATCAGGAAAGCAACCTAAACTCCGGAGCAGGGACAGGCGACACCGAAGAATTCGGGCGGCTTGCGCTCAGCCCACGCTGGCACCCCTTGCAAACGCGAGAGCCGAAAACGAACCGAATCACGGCCTTCTTTGTGGCTTCCACTTTTAAAGTGGGCTGTGCGTTGGGTCTCTTTTCTGAAGGCAAGGAAATTTGCATAAAATATGACTGCAGTTTGCAGCCGTGCTTTTCATACATTGCATGTAAGACGGCTGTATTTTATGCACATTTCTATGCCTTGAAATAAGCACCTGACTTGCAGCTAGCTTTAAAAGTAGAAGACCAGATATTGGCTCGACGGTACAAAATGCCTGGACTGAGCGGGACCACTCGCTTGCACGGATTTCTCACACAGCCCTTCTCCAGAGCCAACCCACACCACCGAACGAGGGTTTGGATGACGGTCCGGAAAAGAATCCCAATCCTCTATTTTTGCAGCCATTCCCAACCCAAGTGGGGGAAGGCAGGGTTGAAATTGCCCTGGGCACAACCCAGGTGCCTCGCACATCCACTAGCTTCAGGTTTTACCAGCACCTGGCAAAAGAAAGCTGCTGCCAACACCACCTGGAGCCGGGTCTGACTGGGGATGCATCATGACTCACCTGAAGAGTCTCCCGGCAGACGTAAGCAATTTGTTTCTCTGACAGAGGTCCGGTGCCTGGAGGAAAAAAGAAAGCAGGAATCTTTATTTGGCAACAGAGTACATTTTTATCCCAACAGTCATTCCACCAGGCCAGACTGAGGAAGATGAGAACGGATGAGAGACCACCCACCGATGCTGCTGACTTCATCCCTCTTCCCTCCCCGTTCCTTTTTCCTTGTGTGTGGCCTCTCTTGAGATGGCAAAGCTGTGGGCAAGGGATGAACCGATCGGCTTCTTCGGGAAAAAAGGCCTTAAATGCATCATAACATCTAACTGCAATAAAAATAACTGTCTCGTGGCCCAGACCACTCCAACCCCAAAGAGACGTGACGGAAAAGCAAGATTTGCCTGGGAGACTCGGGGTTTTAGGCTCCATTCCACCATGAAGCTCCTTTGGGCAGCTCTGGGCCAGCTGTGGATTCTCAGCTGGATCCTTGCAGGCTGGTTGGAACAGGGTGGCAGCTTTGGGGAACAGTTTCCTGCTCTGCTTGAACCCGGGCTCCTTCCAAAGCAAGAAGCAGCCTCATCTTCCCACCCAGCTAAACTTTGGCAGGAATTGCAAGGAAAGGCTGACAGTCGGGCCTAAATAACTCTGGACTGCAGTGTAGCCTAGATTCCCAGCTCGGTCAGTCCAAGGTGATGTACTCGCTACTCCGGGATGGTCTCCTTGCTCCCTCACTGGCCGGCTGGGCCCAGACAATAGGATAACCCACACTCAGCTGTTGTCACTGAGCCATGGAGTATCCTGTCGTCAGACCTAGCCAACCTAACAAACCCTGGTTGGCTAACCACAAACCAGGCTTTTCTCACGGGTTGTTCCAAGGTCAACAAACCATGGTTTGTTAGCCCGGCTGGCTTCAGATAACCCAGAGTTCATCAACCATCCATGGTTCAATAGCAAGCCACACTCAACCCAAGCTCAACCCTTGAGTGCTGTCTGAACCCAGTCCCTGTCTCCTCAGAGTGGCCGCTTCCACTCCTCGGCCTCTCTTCCTCCTCACAGAATCTCCCCCGAAGTTTCCCACTCTCAGTCCAAAATGAATCGGACTGGGCACAGGTGTCCCACAGGTGGACCTCTGCTCCCCAGTAGCAGCATCCCCCAAATTTCTCCCCAGCAAGTGGGGGTTAAACTGAGGCAGGCGCTTCCGTAAGAGTAACCAGATCACCTCGTCCAGCTTTCCTCCCCTCCCTGACCCAAGCGCACCCTCTCCGGATGCCAAAAGCAGAAGTAAAACTCTTCAGAAGTGCAGCAGACAGACTCTTGCTACAACACGTGAGCCAGGAAAGCTTCCTTTTTGTCACGGTGAGATGCGGTGGCCATCCATTCTCTGCCTACACACAAGTAGGCGGGTACACAGATGCCCCTGCTAGCAAGGAATGAGGTTTTCCGGTGCCACTAGCATGGAAAAATCCAGAGGCGTCTCTCCTCACCGGCCAGCTGGAACAGGCCATTTTCAAGGAGCATCCCAAATATCACTGTACGTCTACTCAAGAGTAAGCAGGGATGCGCTTCTCGCAGGGTGGGGGCCCCCAACACTACAGTTTCCTCGTGCGTTGTCTGAGTGACCTCACACACTGCTCGCCATCCCATGGGAAGGCCCCCACTGCCGAGAGCGACGCGGGACGACCCAGAGAAAGGGAGAAAGACGCCATCCTGCTCAAAAAGGCTCAGATCCCATGGAGAGAGTAGGAAAATACTCACTGTGGTAAATCTCTTGGAGGGAACCCCCGCCACAGTACTCCATGCAAATCCAGAGGCGATCATTCCTAGGACACGGAATAATGGAGCATTATCAAAAGTCCACGCAGATCTACTTAATAATATTGTACTCATGGCCCACCGTTTTCCTCTTGCAACGCAATTTAAGAACATCTCTGTGTGTAGAGGAAGGAGCTTCCTCCTTCCAGAAGAGTTTTGCTTTCCGACTTTAGAGAAACTCGTAAAACAAATGATCCCCCATTTGTTCAGGTTGGTGGGCCATCGGGAATTTCGGCAAGACGTTGCTTGTGCTCTCAGCAAATGGCGCATCACAATTTTGCCGTTCCACCCACAATTGTGAACCACCTGCCAACACGAAAGCCCTCCTCCGAACAGGTAAATCCCTCACCTGAGATAGCTGCCAAAGTAAGCCACGACATTGGGATGGCGACAGTCCCTGAGAGTAGTGATCTCTTGCTGAATAGATCCAATGTCGTCCCCTGAGGAGGTGAATCATGTCCCACCTTTAATGCCTTTTTCTATCCACGCATCATTTTCTAACCAGCTTTTTCAAATTCCGAAGCGATTTGATAAACCTGAATTCCAATCACACCTGGGGAAGTTGGTTGCTTCCTGCTCAGTTGAATTGCAAATCAATAATAATGGATGATTTTTTAAGCAAAATCAACACAATTTTGTTTGCTTCTGTATTTTTAAAGAAGGCAGGTATATAAAGGCTGGAATCCTAAGCACACGGCTAAGAGCTGTCATTTCCAAGGCAAAATTCCTTTTTCCATGTCATAAGTTTGTTAGTAACAATGAGTGGGTGCCAATTCCAAATTCAATTATTAGGAAATCTTACCCGTTTCAAAATTGTAACCAGTGCTTCCTCCAGATGATTCAGAGTTCCAGGAAAAGTTCTATATAATACAACATTTAAATGTGCAATTCTATGCATTTTTGCACAGAAAAAAGTCTACAAAGCAGTCCTGGATGAGACATGCTGAAAAATGCAGGACTCTTCTCTATCTAAATGTGCATTGGATTGTTCCCCAGGTAAGTTTTAGCTTTATTTCTCATATATTTCAGGTGAAATACTGAGATTTGAACAAAATAACATGGGTAGTCTTTAAAGCTTTGTTTTTACTAAGTACGAGTGGAACATCTGGACTAGAGAACTCTCTAGAGGCCCCCGAAAATGATCTGATGCAAACTGAAAGCATTCTAGTGCAAAATGTCAAATTCAACATTTGTTGGAATGTTGGAGCATGAATAGGACCCAAACAGGATGAGAGTTGCAGGACATTCTTCAGCCTACCCATGCATAGGATTTCACTATATGTTTGTTTGTTTGTTTAGAAGGCTTCTATGCCGCCCCATTTGCCGAAGGTTCTTTTAAAAAAAAAAATCTTGGTTTAGGATGAAATCTAAATACAGTACGAAGTCTAATAATGTCTAAAAATGGAAACAAGCAGCAATTCCACCAAGAACAACAGCCCAGTCCCTACATCAAAGCCCGATTCACATGTAACAACAATCCAGAACATGGTTGTGCTTGAATTCTGGGTTGTTGTTCCATGCGGACTTTGTACAATGGTTTAAATATGGGTTGTGTGCAGTTAAGCAGAAAGAAAGCAAATGTTTTGTGGTCAGACTGTGAACTCTGGGTTTTCAGGCTTAACAAGCCATAAGGGAAGGCTCACATGTACCAACAACCCAAGTTACAGCAACAACTCATATTTAATCCGTATTCTGGGTTGCTGTTACATGAGAATCGGCTCAATGAGAAGCCAGAATGGCTGTGAATTCTGGCTTAGTATTGATACTATGCTGCTCCTATACTAGAAGGCAGATTCACAGCAATTCACAGGATGGCAGTTACAGGCAGCCTATAGATACACGTATGTATATATGAATAAATAAATAAATTGCAGTTTACACTGGACAGAATTCATTAGCAATTCCGGTAACTTCGGCCAACCAAATACATTAAGGTATTAAGAGACCCTCCCTCTCTCACCTGGATCAATTTTCACAATCTTAATGGCCGCCAATTCCCCCGTCTCGGTGTCACGGGCCTGCGGAAGGAATAATAAAGTTGAGAAGCTGTACCCAACACCCCTCTCCATCCCATCCTTTCCGAGAATTAAAAGCCCCGCTTCCGAGCTCCACGCCAACCGCGGCCTGAAGAATTGTGGATTCACAACGGATCGGCGGAGTTTGCACTTCTTCACGTAGCCCCCCGCCGAACTGTGGATTTCACTTCCAGAGGATGGAGCGAGGGTCATCCATCCGGAGGGCTTCAAAAGGGGATCGGTCTCATTCATGAAAGGAAAGGGAGGCAGCTATCTTTCGCTGCTCGTCCTCATGGTCATGCGCTCCTTCCAGCATCAGAGACAGCAGTGCTCTCTAGTCGCTGGGGAACATGGGCAGGGTTTTCCATGGGGAGCTCCTGTGTGAATTTGACTTGATGAGCCCTGGGCCTGATCCAGCAGGGCGTTCTGGTTCTTTTTTTCACAAGCGCATCACCAGCAAGCTTCCCACTGAACATAGGAGCCCGAATGCAAAATTCACAGGAAATTCCCACCCAATTTTCCAAGGACCTCTTGTTCCCTTTTGTGTACAGGAGGCTAAAATGTGTTCTGGCTGGGAAACAGCCACCTTTCAAGTTAGAAAACCCACCCACACACTGTCAGATGCATAGATATAACTGCATTTATGAATGGGTACCTACAGACGCAAATACAGTTTAAACACACCGTTTTTTCAAGAAGAAGTGCGAAAACTTCCTTTTTCAAAAACATCAGCTTTCTTCCTAGGGAAATCAGCACGGCCCATGAAAGGTTAAGCATGCGTCAAAAGGAAAAGAGAGATACAACAAAATGTACGTGCTCTTTGGGTTCAGTTCGAGGCAACCCACCGTCCAGAGCAGAGGTATGGAACTGTGCCCCAGCGGCTGAAACTGGTCCTCCGAAGCCACAGCTTCCCCCCCTCAACCATCAAGTGTCTGGTGGTTTGCCAGCTTTTCTTCCTTCTCCACACGAAAAGGTGGAAATGCCTCTCTTAAAGTTTAGCTGGGATAACAGCTGATTTTCAGCTAAAAATAGGCATTTAGGTATTTTGGCCCAAGTCCTTTTGCTCTGGTTCCTCCCATTCTTGCATCCATCAAGAGCTCCTCCAAAGTGGAATTACATCCTCAGCTCAAGGAAGCTCTGCCCATCGGGCCTGTTTGGAGGGCCAGAAATACATTCTGGCACTCACAATGTGATTATTAAGAGCTGGTCCTCAAGCCACGGGCATTGTGATAAAAAGATCCAGGGTATGAGTCAGCTTAACTCCTCCCTTCTCCAAGGAGTTTGGGGCACATATAAAACACCCAACCTTAGCTTTACTCTCAAGCAGGGTTTGCAAACACTTAGCAATTTTGCCAGTTCCAGCCCTCCTCCTCCTCCTCCTAACAGCCTGCAATTTTTTCTTCCAAGGTTCCCAAGTCTTTGCCCACAATTCTTCTCCTGTCATTCTTATCCTCATAACAACCTTACCGGATAGGTTACGCTAAAGTCACCAAAGTTAAATGTGCAGACAAATGGGGAGTAGATCCCAAGTAGATCCCAGTCAAAAAGCCAGGTTTTCCGGGTCAGAAATCCAAAACTTTTGAGTTTAGTGCCAGAGATCCTTTCAGATAATATGTCAGAGTTATTCAGGTATGACAACAGCAGCAGGAATCACAGTTGCTTCTAAATGGATATCAGTGAAGCCCCAACAGGTGAAGATTGGAGAAATAGACTAGCAGAATATGCTGTGGTGGCAAAGTTGGAAGACCGTTAGAGGAATTTAATAATAAATGGAAATTGTATTATGTTCAGCATGATTAATGGGAGTCGAACTTGGAAAAGAAAAAGCAAAGCAGTAGAGGACTTAAAGTGATCGGAAGATCTGTGGTTGCACAGATTAATGATTTATTTTCTGCGAAACTCTCACAGAGTGTTGAAAGATGCAAGATAGATAGTCTTGGGGGATTGAATGTATAGGCTGTGTTTGTTTAAAATTCTCTTAGCAACTTTGTTCGCTTTAGTTTGCTTTGTTTATTTCCGTTTGTTCTGTTTGATACTCTCTTTCATGTATTTGTATGTGTTAAGAAAATAGAAGAAAAATTTAAAAAACCACACTGGACTTCTCACAGAGTGTCTTTTGTAGTAAGCCCAGGCGGTGATGCCCTTCGTTTGAGCTGGTCCTTCCACAGGAAAGTCAGCTTTGATTTCTTCACTTTTTCTTGTCTTTTTTCAAGATGCGCAGTGTGCAATTCCGCCCCGCTTCTGTCGAGCGTGCCTAGAAGCCGCTGGGCCCCGCAGCACATGCCCCGCTGGCAGCCTCCCCTCTGGGCTCTGAGGAGTCCAGGAGGCACGGGTCAAACCGCAGGGTGTGTGGCGACGGCCCCGTGGCTCCCTGCTTGTGCCGGAACGGGCCGACTGCGGTGCGCCGGCGAGAGGGCTGCATCCTGCCGGGTTTCATCACGGCCGCTGGGGGGGCAGGCGAGCCGCATCCCTGGGCTCCCGTCCTGCCGGGTAGTGAGGCAACTTCCTGCACTCCTTGCTGAGCCGGCTGCGCTAGCCGAAAAGGCGTGGGGCGTGCAGGCTTGTACATCTGTCTGCATCTCTGAAAAGCACATTCACGAGCCGGAGGAGAAAGCAAAACAAGGCCAGCTGGCTTGCTCCTCACGCCTTTTTCCCACATGGTGCTCGCTCCAGAGCAACGGGGCTCGGGACTGCCCACGCGCCAGAGGGCCCCGGGCTGGAAAAGGCTGCTTCAGGCTGCTTCGGCAACCCTGCCTCGCTCCGAGGCGGGAGGAGGCGAAAGCTCACATGCAAAACGAAAACTTCTATCTTTAGTGTCTTAAGAAATAGGTCATTTCCCTTTTCCACGCTGCATCCCTGCTTTGCTTCTGGTCTGCTTTCAAATAACCACCCTCCATGTAGACGATGGGCATAGAGGTATTCTCCAGGAGAACATTGGAGCAGGAGAGACAGGCGGCAGTAACACAGGTCTGGTGCAACCCTCAGGTCATGCGCAGCTGCTGCCTGCAACTGGAGGCAGCTCCCTGAGTGGCAACTCCTATTTTATTTGTTGCGTGTTTATACCACCCAATAGTCAAATTCTCTTCAACAGGATGATGGGAATTGTTGCTGAACACCCTTGGGGAGTGCTTGATGCAGAGAAGGTCAGAGTCAGAGCACTGCTCTTCTCCCAAAAGGTCAGTCGGATGCTTTCTACCTTGAACGCGACCGGAGTGCAAGGACTAGGCTGCAGCTTGCCATGAAGCCACTCCTGCACTGGCTGTCACAGCCAAAGGATCCACTGTGCATGCACAGAGCGCTTCACTAGTTGGAGCCTTCCAAAAAGACAAGCAACATCCAGCGCTGCTTTTCGTCTCGTGCTCAAAGGTGCGGGCACCCGCCCTGCTCTCCACGGGCCGAACAAAATGCAAGGGGCATTTTTCTGAACTGTGGCTGCCGATGGAAGGACCGAGGAACACCATGCCCCCTTTCCTCCCCCTCAACCCGCCCCAGTGCCATAAATAGAACCCAGGAGTCCTGACTCCCCGTCGGCCGGCCGGAGCTAACCCATTCCTGTTCTAAGAATCTCAGGAAATGCCACGCTGGGTCCAAAACAATCCCTCCCAGCATCCCAGCACAAGAGGAGGCAGGCGGTTATGTGTCAGGAGAAGCTGGAGAGGAGGCCGAGCGGAAGCGGCTGCTTTTGTCAGCACCCAGGGAGCTTCAAAGCCGGACGGACCCACACCTGGCCACTCCTAACATGCAATCAGATTCTAAAATCACAAGCATTGTAAAATAAGCATCATGACCCATCAAAAGTCTGCTCGTGGTGCAGCTGAGTCACCCTCCCGGCCACCCCAAGCAGGATTAACTGACCTACAGGGAAAAAGAAGGAGCCAGGCTGCCAGAAGCGTGTGCCAGGATCCCGAGACACTGTTCCAGTTGGACTGGTCCTCACCTCCATATCTGAGAGGGGAGGCACCAGCTACCTTGCCAAGCCCTGCTGACCACCTGCCTAACCATTTCCTCTTCCCTCCCCATTCCTTCTTCCTTGCATGCTGTGTCTTTGTTGAATGAAGCCTGTGGACTAAGACTGCTATTTTTACTGCTTGGTCATAAGCTACTCCTAGAACCTTTTTTTTTTTTTTTTGGGCTGTAGAACAGGGTAAACATGCTTCAAGTCTTTTAATACCTAACAGAGAGACAAAGATACAACAGATACAAATGTACCAGTCCTACTAATCACACCTTGACCAAGAACTGGTTTTCTCTTCAAAAGTACAATAACATTAAACTACAAATTCTCACAGACGCGGATGAACAAGATAAACCATGCCTCTTGGCCAAATATGTAGCGTATTTGCAGCACTGGGGTTACCTGTAAACAAAATATTCTAAATGATTGAAATAATAAATAAACAATCCAATTCAAAAACTAAAAATTGGTGCACAAGACGTGAATAACTCCGAACCGTGTAGAAAGCAAGACTTGTAAGACGTACGAGCTCAGAGCCTTCAGAGGAAGGCTGCAAAGATGCCCAGAGGGCCAACAACAACCCTGTGAGCTGGGTTAGGCTCAGAGTGAGTGGCACGGCTTAGCCTAGGGATATTCAAGGCTAGCATCCTCCACACAAGGTTGAACTGCAGTCAGCAAACACCATGTTGTTCAGCAGGAACCTCATCTGCTTTGCAGCACGTGATCCTGGCCAGTCACCACAGTTGATGGAGCACCAACAGAGGTGGGCACCTCTTTGCAGCAGGAACTGGGAAAACAGCCTGGAGAACTGCCGTGGCCAATCTGTGCCGAATATATTCCATGTCTTGGCACTAACGTTTTAAAGTGGGCAGGGGAGCCTCTCAGCCAGTGGGGCAAGCGGGACCCTGCTGTGGGTGAGCCCTCCCGCCACCCCCTCTCTGGTGGGCCTGAGCAGGGCAGACACCCCGAAGAGGGCTGACGCAACCACACACACAACAGCAAGGCGGACACTGGCTGGCACTATTTTGAGTGCCATCTCCCGGACAAGCACATTCCCAGGTTTTTAGTCCCCTGAAACACCAATTAAGTGCCAGTCGGAGACTGAAAGCCCCCTAATTCCAGATGGGGGCGGGGAGACAGCCTATGCCAAGAATCTGCCAGTCCATTATGCCCCTTCATCTTCTTTTCCCAGGCGGCCTTGCTCCAAAACTCCCACCCTCCAGGAAGGCCCATGAGTTTCTACGACTCTCTCATCACCGCTTCTACTCCAATCTGGCAATCTTTCCAAAGTGCCTGCAGAGACACGACGCTCTTCCAGCAGCAGCAAAGACCAATCGGTTTCGGGGATATTTATCATTCCTATGTTTTACGGAGCGTGCCAAGCAGCCACCCAGGCCAAACTTTTTGGCCTGCATGGAGAGAGAAAGCGCAGGGCTACTGTGGCGACTGGAAAGGGCTCCGTGCAAAGTGGCCAAGCAGCGCCAGGAAAAGCAGGGCAAAGGGACAAGAACCGGACCACCTGTCTCTGCCGGGGAAGTTAGTCGCCCCACACCTGGCATATTTGGCCTGGGGTCTCCGAACCGCGCAGCGAAAATGCATCAGACCCTCAAAACTGACCCTGGTCTAAGATGCGGAGGAACCCCCGCACACACACACACACACACACACACACACAAAACCAAAGGAAGAAGTTCGCCCACCCTGTCCAACTGGACCGGCGTCCCTCCACCCACCCCCGGCTCAACCTATGGCGCCCCCCACAACAGCTTCTGCCGCTGGGCAGCCCGGGCCGGGGGAGCCCATCCCAAGACCACGCAACCCACACCGGACCGCGCCTCTCCTCCTCCGCCTCCAAACTCCCCGGTGCGCCCGTCGTCTCCATAACCGCGCCGCGCGCAAAGAGTCCGGCGGCGGGCGGCGCTCCCGGCCGCGCAGCCCCGCCGCCCCCCGCCGCCGCTCC
>NW_025336157.1:974157-983912 GCF_004798865.1 Varanus komodoensis | reverse complement strand
GCCCGGGGAAGCGCGGCGCCCCGCTCGCCCTCGCCGAGCCGGCCGTGCGCCCCGGGCGCGCCGCGCACCTTGTAGACGTCGCCGTAGGTGCCGGAGCCGATGCGCTGCACCAGCTCGTAGCGCAGCCGCGGGTCCTGCAGGGAGACGTCCCGCAGGGCGCTCATGGTGCCTCCGCCGCCGCCGCGGACGAGCGACGCAGAGCCGGGCGGACGGGCGGGGAGTGCGCCGCCCCTGGGGCGGAGAGGAGCGCCGGCCGCTGGGAAGGCGGCGGCGGCGGCGGCGGCAGGAAGGAGGCGGCGGCGAGGCGCTAAGCGCCGCCTGCCAGCTTCCCTCGCCTCGCCTCGCCTCGCCTCGGCGCGAGGGAGGAGCTGCGCGCCAGGGCAGGGGCAGGCCTCTGGGCGCGTGCAGAGTGCCCCGCCCTGGGGTGGCGCCACGCTAAGCGTCAAGGCCCGAGCAGGCCTCTGGGCATGTGCAGAGGGGCGCAGCTGCGAAGTGGCACCGAGCAGCCGCTGCCGAAGAGTAGCCATGTTGGAACGCCCAAGTTTGTCTGCTACTCCAAGTCCGGGGTGGGACGGGGGCGACTCAGGGGCAAATGCCTAGAGGCAGGGCGGCCTCTGGGCATGTGCAGAGTGGGCAGCCCGGTGGGAACATCTACCACAGCAAGAATGATGCAGGGAAGTTTTCCTCCTGGCTGAGACTGCCAAAGGGCAGACAGGCATGCAAGCCAAAACAGAGGGCAAGTAAAAACCACGGATCATGGGTAGATGGGGAGGGGGGCGGGGAGCTCAAAGGAAGCCGGTGGCAGCGCAGAGGAAATGGGGCACGGCGGTTTCTCATAATAGATCAGAGGACAACCAGCCCTGAGAAAACACACATTTTCTGAAAGGCACTAAGCACTAGAGTGCTTTTACTCTTCCTTTGACTTTCCCCAGAATTATGGCCCACCTACCCATTTTGACTGCACAGAACCCTCATGAGGACTAGAAACAGCCATCCCTGCCAAGCACAGCAAACTTGAGCAGGGCCTCTTCCTGGGCCCTGTCTGCTCACGCAGTATCAGCACAACTCCGAGCTGCATCTGAAACGCTGACCCAGCAGCACAGTAACGGGTGACCAAGCACGGATGCACCACTGCCTCTCTCCACCAGATGCCAGCACTGGAGCTCAGCAAAGGCATCATCACATCCCCAAAACACTTTGTGCGCGCTCTCCGTACCGGTTGTCGCTCCGTGCACCATCCCTGTGGACGGGAAACGTGGGGTGCAGCGGAGCATCCACAAAAGGCACCTTGGCCCGACCCAGGCAGCTCAGGACAAGTCGCGCCAAATTCGGCGCCTCAGGGCAGGACGGAGGAACCTGTGCTGGGAACCACTTTTGGAAAAGATTTTGGGACTTCAGGAAGGCTGCACTTGGCCCCACACACGAGGGTCTTTTCCACATGGTCCTGCTCATGGGAACCTCACAGAAAACGGCTTAGCCTCTGCTTCGACCCACAGCATTTCTTCCAACCTGCTTTAAAACAAACATTTCCCTGGAAGGTTTGTTTGTCCTGCACACTTGAGCCTCAGGCTGCAGTCCTGGGTGAATTTAGCCAGAGCAGAGGCCCAGCGCTCCCAGCTGGTGCTTTTTCTATTTAAACACGGACAAAGTTTACTCTGCATGCCCAGATGTAAGCAATCCCTTTATGCCGAAGCTTTAAAGACAAACCAGAACAACTCGAGGAGATACCCATCATGGAATGCTTTTTAGCTGTTCATAATTTTTCTACCTGAAATACTTGCATTTTGAAAGGTCTGTAGAAACGTTGGCCCTAAGATTTTATTACAGGAACTGCTGTAAACTACTCAGAGAGCTCCGGCTAGCAGAAACAATAAAAAAATAAAATAGGTTTCCTCAGATATGAGTCCAATTGTTTAAGGGAAGGTAAATTTGCATTACGCTATTTGTAATGGAACTTGCACTGTAAAGATGCCTCCTGGTTTTTTTGCAGGGAATCGTCCAACATCTCGGATCCTCTGACCTGGTTTGGGGGTTTCCAGTCTAGCCCTTGACGCTGATCTAGGACAACAGATGTGGCCAAATTGTCAGCCAGGGAAAAGAAAATCAAGGGACGCTGTCCATTTGCATCAGGAAGATGACGACAGAAATAGCCGAGTGAGATTCCTGAAACACAGGAAATATTCCACCAAATTTTGATCTTAACTGTGTACTCCCTTAGGCGAAAACCCCATGGAGAAGAACCAATTGAGGGAAAGGAGGGCCTTTTTGTCCACTGGATCACTGAAGCAGCAACACGAAAAGGAAAACTCTTTTGCCAAGCCGTGTACGGCCTTGTCCAGAACAATTATAACCACATCCATAATCAGAGCTGACAAATCAACTTTCCTACCCACAATCCAATCTGCCCATCTCGAAAAATGCATTCCCGGTGCCCTCGGCAAAGCTCCCAGATCTGTCAGCCTCCAAAAGACACAATAGCAGGATCTCCCTTGGAAAACCGACAACCAGAAGAAGCCGATTCTTCATTTTTAGAAAAAGCCTTGCAAAATTTATTCATCCAACCCTCTTTCAGAAGTTAAAAAAATCCATGTAACGTGATGGGTACAAACGCTGACCTGGTTTCCTGTCATTTTGGGGGTGAGAAATCAAAAGCCAAAGACCCCCCCCACACCAAATCCCTCTTTCTGTTTTTCCTTTTTCACCCGTCCACCTCTGCCCCCCACCTCCCTTCTCTTCTGACACCTTGAAACCCCAAGTCCCATGGCTTTGGCGGGCCATGAGCTCGCACCTGAGATCTTGCTTCCAGAAAGGGGCTGCTGCATCAGCAGCACAGGACCCCCGGGGAGCGCTGCCCCCCGCCCTGTGTCCAAGCGGGGGATTCTTGTCCTGCTTTTTCGGGAGAGGGGCTGGCGCAGGCCGAAGCCCAGGACGTCCGGCCAGCCCCGGCCCGGCCCAGCACAGCTGGGAGGTCTCACTGCCACAAGCCGCCCTCCCGGATTCCTGGAGTGCCGCCAGCACCGGCACCGGCACCGGGGTGCTCAGAGGGACTTGCGGGGCCGCTTGAGGAAGGACAGGGAATAGTCTCGGGGCGCGGAGCCCTTCTGCTTCTTGAGCTGCACCTGGGACTGGGCCGTGAGCTGCAGCTTGATGGCGCTCGAGTTGATCTTGGCGGCCACCAGCAGCTCCTTCATGCCTTTCATCTTCTCGCTCTGGAAGGTGAGGACGGGCCCCTCCGGAGGCGGGCTGGGGCCACTGCCAGGGCCCTCCTCCTTCTCTAGAGGAGGCCTGTCCACCCGCTGGCCAGAGCTGGGCCGCCGGCGCTCGGTCACCTTTTTGGGCAGGGGCGGCTCCTCTGGCTTGGACTCCCGGCGGGGCCCCCGGCGGCGCCCCTCCCGCGGGTCTTCGCTGCCCTGGTCGTCGTCCTCGTTGGCGTCCACCTCCCGGCTCACCAGCGTCACCTTCTGCCGCACCTGCGGGGGGGGGGGGAGAGGACGCTCAGACTGGGCCCAGCCCCCACTTCAGCTCAGAGCTTTAGACCTGTGATGGAGGAGGAAGAGGAGCGGCGGGGCGGGGGCTCCCCCCAATCGCTCCACCACGAGGGGAAGCCTCACCGTGCCGTCGAAGCGGCTCAGCGACTGGACGAGGAACGTGGCCCAGCCCACGTGCAGGACCGGCGTGGGGCTCCCTTCTTCCCACTTGCAGATCCCGTCGTAGAAGCGCAGCAGGTGGCCGAAGCACTCCGGGTCCTGCAGGGCCGAGCCTCCGGCTTGGGACGGGGAAGCCTGGGGGAGAGAGGGAGGCTGTGCAGACGCCCCGGGGAGCTCTGCCGGGCCGCGTCTCGTCCCGGAGGCCGGAGCCCCACGCGGGCTGGCGCGAGGCGTGGATGGAGAAGTTCCACGCGGGGCATGCGCTAGCCACGAGAGAGAGGCACCTGGCGCAGCGGCGACTAACCCACCCCGTCCGTGACGGCGGGAGGGCACGGCCACCGTCCTCCCCCGGCCTTGCGGCTCCGTACCTCGCCTCGCTCGCCGGCGCCCTTCTCCTCTGCCGAGTCGGCCAAGCTGGCCACCTCTTTGAGCAAATTGGGGATCACGTCGTTGGCCACGTCAAAGAACTCCTTGTAGATCTCCTCGTCCTCTCGGCAGTAGTTGTAGCTATTGACGTAGTGAGAACAGGCAAGACTGAAACGGGTTTCCAAGGCCGGGTGAAAGCCCAAGCACTTTAGACCGACCAGGTTTGTTCTGTACACTTGCCTGCAAGCCTCTCTTTCTAGACCGCAGCTGGCTTTTACTAATCTGGTTCTACACTGCAGTTTTCCACCTTAAAAAATTCAGGCCGCAACAGATGCGTGCCCAGTCCCCTCCCAGCAGAACCTTGGCAAGGGCATTCGTTGGTGGCAGTGAAAAACAGCTTGCCACTGGAATCTGGTCGAGGGCAGCAAAAGACCCCCAGCGCTGCTCAGCTCCGACACGCAAGGACGCTTCCGCTACCACCCTTTTGCCAGGTCAGGGAAGGGAACTCACTCCTGGATCACCGTGGCCGAGTCCGCCCAGGCCTCCAGCGCTTCCTTGACGTTTTTGTTACGGCAGTGGTAGCCGGCCAGGTACATGTACGGGTAGATGTGCTCGTTTCGGTAATACTGCTTAGCTGAGTTGATAGCCTACGGGGAAAGCAGGGTTAGGGGAGCTAAGAAGCCACTGGGGGTGGGGGGGGGGATCCCATTCAGGCCGGGCACGAGGGGGAGGCAGACGAGGATGCTGAAGCGTGCCGATTCGGGAAGACACAACCAGGTTGTTTTGGGGAAGCTGCAGGTCATTTCGGAGGCCCACGTGTTCCCACGGGGTTGCAAAGTCCTTGCTCCGGATCGGCTCCACCGAGCCCCGAGGGGTCATTCTGCAGCCTCTCGTGAAAGGGTGATTTTTCAAGGGGGCTGCAGAGGGGAGGGTTAAACCTCCTCTTCTCACAGGGTGCGACGCTTCCCTGCCACCCTCCAAAGTCTTCCCCTACGTGGGAATTAAATTCTGCGGGGGCAGGGGGGCATGTCCATGGGGCCGGAAGGAAAATGCAATGTTTACCCCAATCAGGGCTTTTGCTTCATTCCCCCCCCCCCCCAATAAAACCACCCTCACATCCCAAGAAACGGAAAAAATTACCTGGTTGTAGATGAAGAGGGGGTCGGGGCGGCCAGGGGTGGGCTCCAGCTCCTCGAGGTCAGCAAGGTTGCCCAATGCCATGGGGTACCTACAGAGGACACCACAGGTTTAAAATGAGTTGCAACGGGGGCAGTAGACCCTGGGGAAGTGAGAATAAGGCCATATGATGCCCTGTGGAAGGAAGATGGAGATGGAACAGGCAAAGCCAGACTCAGCGGCCTGTCTCTTTCCTCTGCCCTCCCCTTGCCTTTTTCCTTGTATGCTGTGAACGACAGAAGCAGTGCTTCGATGGCTTTCTTCTTTTTCTGCCGCCAGCTGCAGGGAGGGGGGGGCATGTGGGAATGTGGCTGTACAGCAGCAAAAGCAGGGAGAAGTGACGGGGCACGAAGGCTCACCCCGATTGGGGTGCACAGCAGCTGTAGGCACATGCCCAAGAATCCTTCCATCACCCCAGCTGACCCCCAGCCAGAGCAGCTCTCAGGGCCAGAAAGGAGCACAGCCGTGGGGCAGAGCATCGGTTTGATCGCCAGCACCTCCAGCTCGGGCTGGAAAACCCCTCCCCGAAACAGTGGTGTGCAGCTGCCGGCCTGGGTCGGTGATAAGAGGGCCTGATTCCGTCTGAGGCGGAACTCCCAGTGTTTCCAGGTTGGGAATCCCTGCCTGAGACTAGCAGAGCAAAAGCGGCCTTGCTGTAGAGACTCACCTCTCCAGGTGCCCCAAATCATACAGAATCCACAAAAGCCTCTGCAAAGGAAGGGGAGAGAGGTGAGCAAGGAGGATATGGGCAACACGGCAGAGCTGGGCGTGCAGATCCAGGCCAAGCAAGCGGGGGCACACTGGGGGCAGGACCCCCCCCGGATGGAGGAGGCACCCCCGCCCCAGAGGCAGGGGGCCTTGAGGCGGTGGGGCCTGCGCAAGGAAGGGGTGGCGCCTGCGAGGCCCGGCCACGACGGCTCACCTGCTGCAGCTGCAGCAGCTCCAGGCTGTCCGAGTGCAGGTCTATCGAGGGGTTGATCGCACACACCATAAACGCGACCTCCATCTGGCGGGTGCAGCCCAGGTAGGAGCCCTTCAGGTACAGCCAGCTCTGTAAGGAATTTCACAGCAAGAACTCCGCTGGGGTGCGCACCAGAAGAGGGCTTTTTCACGCACAGCCGAAGGCCCGAAGCTTCCCTAGACCGGGCCAGAATATTTATCTTTGTAATCCAAATAAGACTCCTGTCTTTTAACTTCCTGAGATTCTCCAGGATCTTGGGGGAAGGTCGGTCTTTCCCGTCACCTGAGCCCCACTTAATCAGTGAACAACTCAGGGAATTGGACTTCTCGGCCCTGGACCACCACATGGAATGGGGCAGGGCAGAGACCAACAGCATCGGCCTTGAAAGGATGCCAGCACTGTTATCTTCGTATTGGGGGGGGGGGACTGGCTGGGAGAACACCGATTTAATCTGAACATGTTGAGGGCAGACGCAAGATTTGCAACACCGCGATCAATTCCTGCAGAAACCAGAGCAGAGTCCTGAATTGTATGAATTAACCAAACAGGTAAGAGGTGTACAACTTCAGGCCCACGAAGGCAGGGTTTCTGTGCGGTTTTATCCCTGTTCTAAAAAACTGACATGCTTCTCCGAGGACTGTGCTGCTCACGCGGAGAACCTGAAGCTACAAAGCCAGACATAAAGGACCAAGCGCCTGATGCCAAAAGGAGACGGCAACGTGAAAACCATCGTATGCCCCAGAATCGCTTTCGGCTGCACAACGAAGGCACACAGATGTTCCTGAAATAAACGGTCCAAGGTAGCTTTTCCCAATCCAGTGCCTCTGAACGTGCTGGACTACAACCTCTATCATCCACAGCCACCAAGGAAGGGCAGTGTCGAGCTGCCGTGTGCAAATACGGAAGGGCAAGAAGCGAAATGTTTATCCAAATTCGCCCTGAGAATTCAACCAAGGCAAGACAGGTTCTCAAAGAAAATTTACCCGCTCCGCCACGCCGGAGCCGATGGTCTGCCCACGCCGGTCCTCATTCCCCTTGCCGTGCCACGTCACCTCTGCTGTCTGCTCGCCGTCCTTGCCGAACACGACCCACGCGTGGTCTTCAGAGAGCGCCAGGTGCACGTCCAGCAACCCCAGCGCCTGGCAGGCGCCCACGACGGCGAAGGCCACGCCGGAGCTGTCCAGCTTGGTGCCTGGGGAGGGGAGACACTGAGCAGGTCACAAGCCCGAGCGGGGAAGAGCCCCCGCCTCCCCCAGTCTGCAACGGGTGTGCCAAACCCAGCCCTCGCGGCCACTTCGCTTCCCGAAGCCCCACCTCTCCAGCCTTGACACAACACAGAATCATTTTTTCCTTCCACCCTGAAAACAACACTGAAGGGGGCAAGCCATCGCAGGAGCCAGAGAAATGAAAATATAAATTTACTTGAGGCAGTAGTAAAACATGCGCATGAAAGCTGACTTAAAACACGCACGCGGCAGTAATTGATTAAAATTAGCCAACCCAACAGGCCAGGTTATATGCAAAAGGCTTGCCTGAATAAAAATGTTTTTCTGTGCTGGTGGAGGCATAGCAGGGAGGGTAGAACCAGGCCTTCCTTAAGCTTAGTTTCATGGCCTGGGAGCCAACACAGAGAAGGCCCTCACAACCCTATACAACTTTGAGGGTGGCTGCCCAGGAAGAGGGTTTGAAACCTGTGTGTATCCTGACAGGCTCAACGAAGTAGGAAAAAGAACTTGATAAAATATATGGCAAGAAGCCTCTCGGCCCGGGAAGACGATCTGATGTGTCGCCTGCAGCTGGGAGACCCACAAAGCCTCCCCTGGCCCATTCGGGGGACTTCAGCAGCCACAGAAAGGGGAGTGAATGCTTTCTTTTGCTCGCTTATGCCCTGCATTCACAGTTCCCCACTGCATTCAGCACGCCACACATCACCTTCAACGTGAGCTTTTGTTTCCTCCTAAGCATCGTCCAATCGAAAGCGAGGTGCCTGGGATGGACTAGGCCCTTGGGGTCAGAACAGGGGCTAACTAATCCAGGAGCGCCAGCTGTGCATTGGCACCCCTGCCCCACAGCCAAGCCTAAGTTTAGGACAGAGTCTAGGGTCACACCCAAAGCGTGAGCTGGAGACTTTAACACGCTACACGTCCGTCTCTTGCGAGCTAAGGTGGAGAGCACAACACCTTCAAGGTCCCACCTGTGATGAAGCTGAAGAGAGACTGGATGTGGGCCCGATCCTTGAAGTACGAGCGGCTCAAGCTATTCCAGATGACGTCCGAGACTTTCTTGACCAGCTCCCGGGAGGAGTAGCCGTCCGGCCGGGGGTACAGCGAGAGATCCACGGCCCCACGAATCTGAGCGGTGAAGCGGGCATGCAGCGCCCCGATGATGCTCAGGTCGGCCACCGGGAAGTACGTCAGGCTGTCAGGACCCTGTGCTGGCTCGAAACTGATGCCGGGAACGTTGGTGGGCAGCACGCGGTTGACGGCCAGGAAGTGCTCCACAAAGCCGAGCACCAGCGAGAGCAACACCAGGTCCGGCTGCTCCCGCTGCAGCTCCAGTTCGAAGAGGTGCACCACGTCCGAGACCGAGCGCAGCGGGAAGAGGGCCTTCTGGGTGCTTTTCAGCCCCATGGCCGAGCACAGCGCTGGGAGGAGGAGAAACAGGGGAGGTCGGAAGAAGACAACATTAGGCGCACCCCCCATCAAATCCCCATATATTTTTATTTATCCATGGGTTATATTTATAGCACCCCATAGCCCTGAGGGTTCAGACAGGAGAGACTGGAGGCATGTTTCCCATGGGGTCATGAGGGGCCGGGCACGACTTTGGGACTGAACAACAAACAAGCCCTGAGTTACAATAAGACAAACTGCATTAAGAAAACAGAAAAAACTGAGAAAAACCTGTTGTAAACCATCCCGAGACGTCTGTGAAGGGACGGTATAAAAAAGTTTTAAATAAATAAATAAACCAGTGAGCTCCTGCCATAATTATCCCGCCCCCACCAAAGGGGCTTTTGAACATTCGAAAATCGCTAATTCCAAGTGCATTTTAAATGCACCCGAGACACAAAACAATCAAGATTATTTGTTTAGGAAGTGCAGCATTACCTTGCCAAAAACCCTCAACGCTGGTCTACCCTTGTTTAATGCAATCCAAAACCTGGTTGAAGGAGCAATCTTGCAACCTCTAGACAGTGTTCCAGAACCAAAATCGGGGGCAGCCCACCAGACTTAACGGGGACTATCAGGAATGCATGTTCCCTCTCCCAGCAGGGCGGGGAAACTGCGGGAACCCCGGGAGGTTGCTGCTGCCAGTCCGTGTGGACAATCCTGGGGTGGATGCACCCGGGACCAGACCCCCTCCCGCGCGACCCCCCCATTCCGTACCCCTCCAGCCCAGGAACTGCGGGAACCCGCGCAGCAGGGAGGCCCCGCTGGGCAGAGGGCGCAGGGTCGAGCCCCCGCGCAAGCCCCGAACCGAACCAGCCAGGCTCCGGGGGAGGGCGCGCCAGGCGAGCACCGCCGCCGCGCGTCTGCCGGCCCGAGCAGCGCGGCTGGGGCGGGTGGGGGGCGAGGCCGCCCCTCCGGCTTGCAAAGCCCCGA